>NW_025765719.1:0-117389 GCF_003918875.1 Haliotis rubra | reverse complement strand
AAACCATACTCACTCCACTACTTTCTTAAGGAAAGTAAAATGTGGACAAATGCCTAAACAGACGTAAAAGGTATAAAACCGACAAGGCGACATTTCCTTGAATCTCGATAAAACCAGAAAGGCATGTAACCAAAAAGCGACGACGCAGCTTCCCTGACCACAAAACAGGGTATGAAACTCAATTTTTCAGCCAGGACCATTAAGGGCTGGTTAGATGGTAAACGTGCCAGCCCTGCCCGCAAACCTTTCCTGCCCAAGATATACCTTCATACGGTACATGTTCGTACCTCAACCCGACCGTGGGCAGGCGAATTTGAGAATCTTGCGGAACTGTGTCGAAAATACCCTCCCGGCCGGTCGGACAGGCAGGTATTTCAAACGCCGACAAAACAAATAAACACAAACAGGTGTATTTAGAGTAAATAGACTTGAATAGTCACCAATTGGAAGGTAAGCGTGAACGTCATCATTTCCAATCAGTTAGGCTTTGAGGAGTAGTATGTTTCACAGTTTGAATAAACTACTATTTTTATGGAACTCCTAATGGTGTTATTCCGTAAAATAATTTATTAAACCCCTGAAGTATATATATATCAGTTGTTGAATGTCCTCTGATCCCATCCTGTTCTTCTTCCACGTTATTAAACTATTCTGCCTGAGTACCGGTTCACTATTCAGTTCATTGGTTTACGTTTACCGCTGCACTCGCCAGCAATACTCCAGCCATATGGTGGCGGCGGTCTGTAACAATCGAGTCTGGACCAGACAATCCAGTGATCAACAGCATTGAGCATTTGACAATTGGGAATCGTGGACATGTGTCAACCAAGCCAGGGAGCCTGACCACCCGGATTCCGTGAGTCGCCTCTACGACAAGCATAAGCCGCTTTAAGATCAGCACCTCAACTTAGCCAGGTTCTCAGCATGCCTGAAAGTTTATTAAATGACCATTGGTAATCCTCGTGAAAACGAAGTGTGCACCCCCACTTTCAAGAGCGCAATTCATCATCCCCTTTTCTCAAAAGTTGTGTTCACCCCGAACACGAAACAAAAACATTTACATCTACAGCGCCCGTTTATTTTACCCTGTGTGAGTCATGTTGTTTCACATTCGATAAAGGGCAATACACGTGCGAAGTCTATTTCTGGTGTCCCCGCCGTGATATTGCCGCAATATTACTAAAGCGGCGTAAAACCATACTCACTCACTCACTCACTCGTATTCATATTTATTTCTTAATAATAACTGATGAAAACGTTAAACAAGTCATTGTTACATGGTTGCATTCACTTACAAGCGCATATGAGAATATTAAGTAGGGAAATATGATGCACTGCATCAATGTATACTTTATAACAGTTGTATGTGAAAGGTGCCTTTAGTCTAACTCAGTCTTTGCAAAGCCACTACGATGCGCTTTGAGTGGGCGAAGCGCGATGGGGTGAGGGAGCGTGAGTTTAGTTGTACGCCGCACTCAGCAATATTACAGCTTTACGGCGGCGGTCTGTAAATAATCGTTCTAGACCAGGACAATCCATAGTGATCAACAGCATGGGCATCGATCTGCTCAATTGGGAACCGATGACATAAGTCAACCAAGTCAGCGAGCCTGACCACCCGATCCTGTTAAGCGCCTCTACGACAAGCATGGGTTACTGAAGATCAATTCTAACCCGGATTCTGTTCCGGTTGTGATTTTGCAATCTCACAAGACATTTTGCATGGGTTCGTAAAGCAAGCGGTGGTTGGCTGACGTGCAGTAAATAAAAATGACCTCACCAAGTTGTGTGTAAATGTCGAAGGATTATAATACGCCCACTGGGCCAGTGTTCAATCTTATATTTCAGGTATAGAGCGTGCCAAATTATGAACACAGATGTGAACACACAGGACGTTATTATGTCAAAAGTGCAAGAGACTCGGAGGTTTTCCGCCATTTATACAAACAAGACGTTATATAGCGGTAATACAGTTCGGAGCGACGTTTGGAATCTAAAGTTCCTGTCCAGCAGTATCTGGATGAAATTGATGAGTACACATTTTACACCCTGTTTATATAACAAATCTTAAGAACTTTACAAATAGAGTAACATAAATATTATGATACATCACCACACATTTCCGAGCTCTCGCCTTTATACCGCTTTGGTATGCCTTTAATTTTAAACCTTTTCGAGTTTTATTGAAATGTCGCAGAAATGGTGAATAAATGAGTATATGGTTGTGTCGGCTACTTGATATGCAACAGTTAAGCCTGCGCTTATTGGAATCAATTCATTTACATTTTGCGCGTATAATAATTCTAGCTTTGAATGCTTTGAAATCCTCCAAGCAACAGTATCCAGGAATAAAAACGGTAACGCAACCGTCTCATATACTGTACATGCTTTCTTGGGAGTGCAATAAGGTAATTAATTGGTCAACTGTCAGTTATTAGGCATATAGATTCAAAATGACGGCACCATACAAACAAAAACAGTCGCTCTGCACATAATCTTTTCAATGACAGTGATCGTCTTTACCGGCAAAACCATATCGGTCCTTCCACTAGAGCGATGGCCCTTTAACTAAAGGAAGTATCCCTTCCGACATTCGTGACCCTAACTTGCGTTATTCAGGACAAGCCGAATAGGGACTCGGATCCGTCCGAGGGATTTCCATATATTGGCGCGTGAATATCAGTACTACTTTAAACAAGAAGAACGATAACTCTATTCCTTTTTTGTTTGTTCCAGCCATACTTAATATCACTGAAGCATTCAGTATGGTTGTATTGTTGGTTTTTCTTTTGTTTTCCACGGAAACTACATGGACGACTACTGTCACTGTTACGCATGGTATCATACTATATAAATTAATATGACAAAGTGAAACTATTGTTGCATTTTGCTGATTATTACTCGTGAAATACAGTGGAAACCGCCTGGCTAAAAGACTGCTTAACTAAACAACAGACCTGATAAGTAAACACTTTTCTTTGGTCCCGCAACTTTCTTCATTAATTATCACTTATTAGAGACTGGTTAAATTCAAACTCGGATAAGTAACAATACTGCTTAACTAAACGCGCGTCTCTCAGCGGTCCCTAAAGTAAATTACACATTTAACAAAGAGACTGGATAACTAAATTATCGAACACCACATATCCGACATGAGGCAGTCGTGTCAGTCTCCAGTCAAACAAACATCCTACTTACAGCTGGCTGGCAGCAAGTGCAGTTGACAATACACCGACAACCGCAGGCCAGCCATGATAAGTTGTTGCTATTAATACATATGCATACATATACATGCATATGGTTGTTATTTGCAGGTTTTTATAAGTTTGGATAAGTAAAATACCTGTTAAGTAAACAATTTTGGCGAGTCCCCTGAAATTTCACTTATCAGGTTTCCACTGTAGTTATTAAAGTTTAAGGTTACTGTTTTTTGCCCAATGGGCAGGTGTTCAATCTGTTATTCTTATTTTGGGTACAGAGCGTCATCATTTGTAAACCTGTTATCACGTGTTCTATATGCACCCGAATTACTCTGCCAGTTTGATTTGTAATATTATAAATCAATATGACAAAGTAAAACAATCATTGTGATTTATTACATGATTATTAAAAGAAATAATTATCAAAAATTCATGGTTACTTTAAACCATTGATAAATTTTACTAGAATACAACATTACACCTGCCCATAAATATGCGAAATTGTTTAAATATAAACTATTCATTCAAACAAACTTGCATACCTTTAATTAGGGAAACCACAGGTAGATGACGACTGCCACGTTAGCATGGTGTGCTGCGTTAACGTGGCACATGAAGCTTTATACATCACTCTGCTCCGCATTGAAATCTGCAGAGCAGCCAGAGCCCAAGATGTTCCTCCTGGCAACCAGATCATCATCCTGCGACATAAATACCACAGGAATGCGCAAGAAACAGAATTGGCGATCATGCGTGTCACGGAGAAGTATTTGGTTCCTGTCGATGCGAGAAAAACGAAGGGACACGCATAGAAGGTGAATAGGTCTTCTGGTTTCAAAATGTAGCAAGTGAAAGGGTCACATATATCAAGGGCGGTTGGGTAGCATAGTGGTTAAAGCGTTCACTCGTCACGCCGAAGACCTTGGGTTCGATTTCCACATGGGTACACCCAGTGACGCCCATTTCTCGTGTCCCTGATGAGGTATTGCTGGATTATTGCTAAAAGCGGCGTTAAACCATGCTCACTCTCTACTCTCTTATCAGTAAATGTGGACAAATACCTCAAACAGACGTAAAAGGTGGCAAAACTGATTGTAGCGACATTTCGAATCTCGATGTACCAGAAAGGCATAGCCACAAATCAAAAGCGGACGTTAGAAGCCCTGACCACAAAACAGGGTATGAAACTCAAATTTTTCAGCCAGACCACAGGCTGCTTTAGATGCCAAAACGTGCCAGCTCTGCCCAAACCTTCCTGCCCACAAGATATTTCATTACATACATGTCTATACATGCCCCCAACCCGACCGTCAAGCAGGTGAATTTTGGAGAATCTTGCAGTCCGTGTCGAAAATACCTCCCGGCCGGTCGGACAGGCAGGTATTTCAAACGCTGACAAAACAATGAAAACACAAAACAGGTGTATTTATAAAAATAGACTTGAAGCGGGCGGTGGGTAGTCACTTGGCTCAATTGAAGGTGCGGTTCGAACGTCATCATTTCCAATCAGTTAGGCTTGAGTCCCCGCCGCATATTGTTGAATATCCGTTAAAACTAAACTCAGTCACTTGGGAAGATGCGTGAACGTCAATACTATTTTCAGTTGGAACTCCCACGGCAGTTGTCTTTAAAATAATTATTAAACCCTGAAGTATAAATATATCATCAGTTGTTGGAATGCTCCGCTCTAATCCCACCCTGTTCTTCTTCCACGTTATTAAACTGGTCTGCCCGGAGTACTAATCTACTATTGTTCTGTAGGTTTGTTGTTTTACGCCACACCTGTGCAATACTCCAGCTATATTGCGGCGGTCTGTAAATAATCGAGTCTGGACCAGACAATCCGGTGATCAACAGCATGAGCATTTGGACAATTGGGGAACTGTGACATGTGTCAACTAAGTCAGGGAGCCTGACCACCCTGATCCCGTGGAGTCGCCTCTACGACAAGCATGGGTTGCTTGGGAATATCAGCACCTCAACTCAAATCCACAGGTTCCCCAGTGTACGCCTGAAAATTTATTAAATGACCATTGAAAACATTAAGCGTGCAACTCACTTCGCAAGAGGTGCACCATCATCCCTTTTCTCAGAAAGCTTGCAATGGTCCACCCCTGAACATGAAACAAAACATTTATATCTATTGCGTCTGATTATTTGCACTGTGTGAGCATTTATGTTGTTTCATATTCAGTATTAAGTACAATGTGAAGCCCATTTCTGGTGTCCCCCGCCGTGATATTGTTGAATATTGCTAAAAGCGGCGTAAACCCATACTCACTCACTCACCTCGTGGTCATATTTATTTTTCCAATAGTAACCGATGAAAATCGTTAAACATGTCGCGTTGTTACATGGTTGCATTCACCTTATGTTGCATAAGTGAGAATATAGGTAGGAACAACATTGATGCACTGCATCAATGTATACTTTCGATAATAGTTGTGAAATATATAATATATGTGAAAGATGCCTTTAGAAGTCCAACTCAGTCTTCTTGCAAAGACACTACGATGGGGTGAGCGGGGCGTGAAGCGATAGGGTGAGGAGTGTGTGAGTTTAGTTTAGCTGTACGCCGCACTCAGCAATATTCAAGCCATATGACGGCGGTCTGTAACAATCGAGTCTGTGACCAGACAATCCAGTGATCATTACACTGATCAATAACATGGGGCATCGATCTACGCAACTGGGATACGATGTCAACCAAGTCAGCGAGCCTGACCACGCGATCCCGTTAGTCGCTTCTTACGGGTTACTGAAGATCAATTCTAACCTGGATCTTCACGGGTCGTAGCGATGGAGGATGTAGAAGGTGTTCATAGTTATGGACCCTGATTCCCCAAATTTTTGGACCCTGATTCGCCAGACCTCATCAAAACTTCAATTGTCCAGAAGTGACCGTTTTCCGATCCTTGTGACTTCAGATAGGGAAGATGGGAAGTCTATATAGAATTGCAGTAACTGTTATTCTATTGCTGATTTATACCAGAACCTTTCCTCAGTATCCTGTTTTTCATCTGGACATGGCAGGTTTCATATTGCTACATAACACGGACTAGATCACACTGATCCCTCAAATAAAGACCTATGTTTCCTTAACCAGTTGCCATTGCCAAACCATGTCAGCACTGATAAATAATCGACTAGTTTGGTGCTTGGAAACAAATAACCTAATAACACTATCGATATTACCATCGATCATTTGCCGAACGTGCCATAATTATAAACAATATATACAATATGTCTTAGTTTCTGATCTAGAAAACATACGAAACACGGTATTGTGGAAAATGTACATCGACTTGGATTGATTTTACATCCGCTAAGATTTTTAATGAAAGGTTCCACCCTGATTGATGATTATTATTAGGGTGACCTACATGGTGGTATATTTTGTGCTGTACCATTATCCAGCATCAAGATTAACAGGTTATTGCAAAGATTTAAACGATTTCCGTCTATGTCAGACAGAAAGGTTTTATTCAGTAGTTGAGGCCCAAGTACAACTGAAATTAAGGAATTACAACTATTGGTCACGTGACAGGTACGAGGAGCCTATGTGATTTACGTATGGACATTAATTGTTTTTATGAAAATGGCAACAGATTTGCTAATATTAGCATTATGTGAATTCGCTCAAGTACATTATATATCGTTTAGGGGCATCATTTAGCGCATTTTAAATACTCTTTTCAGCAGGCAGAGAAGGCCTCGCCAGACTAAAAATAAGTAGAGTTCGCCCTCGCTTCACTCAGAAGAACAATAAGAACATGGGATTAATCTTCCGTACGCATTATTATCTTTTCTAAAACGTTGTATTTTGAAGGCATGTAGAGATTTTAAATTTACAAAACCTTCTTAAAGGTCACATGCAAACCAAAATCAAACATAATTAAAACACAATTATCACTTCTTCAGCGACATATAATATACATTGCTGGTTATGAAAAACATAAAACAAAAATTATAAGCGCAATAATCGTAAACCGCGTGAAATATTTCTGTACTTCTGGGTTTATTTCCCAAGAAACGAAGCAGCTGGATACCTTGAACCCAGTCAGAGCGGGTTAAAAACCGGCGGTGTTCTGCCGTTCATTTGCAGATGCCCACTAATGGCCTATCAGGTTCGTATATTACAGAGATGTTGGGGTTTGTAAATACATGCTCATTTTTGTGGTATAACATTTGCAATCAACAGACATCATAACATTGCCGCGTAGAAGTATCACACCTGCTCATCGTAATTGTATTATTGTAATGCATTAGAACAGGCAAATCAACGCGTTTTGGTTTTATGGTGTATGGCCCGATAGGTGTTAAGTTCAAATCTGCATGTGGTCAGTGATTGAAATTGTGTATTGAATATTGGTCATTAGCAGACGGGCAGACAGACATAGGTGCCAATAAAACAGGATCATTAAATTCTTGTCTGTGACAACGACATACTCCATATCACGTTGTGTTCTCGCCCGATCGCCAAACAAATGACATTTCGCTTTCGAAGCACGAACCGAGGAAAGTCACTCGGTAAGAAGAACTGCGGTGAAATAATGTTTGAACATGGCAAACACAACCGGTATTCACCGTAATAACATATAAAAGCTCGCGCCTGTGAAACATCAACAAAACACAGGAAAAAATAGCTCACACCAAAGCCTTCACCCATCACCGACAACCCATCGTATTCGCGAACCTATTTCACGCATGAACGCTATCCCAGCTGGCGAAACATTTGAATTCCTGCCGGGGTAGTTAGTGAAATCTGTCGAACTATGTTTTTTCATTCGCGCTATTTTTCAATCCTTTATAGTTGAATTTGCGAACTCTTTGATGATTTGGTTTCGGTATGTCCATACTGCGTATCATCAGAACCGCAAAAAGCCGGTGTCTTTACGCCAGCTCGTGATCTCAAAAAGGACCCATCATTAGCGAAACACTGATATATTTTTCAACTAAACCATCGATTTCCATGTAAAGCGAATGAATAAAGAAAACCAGATAATACCGACGCGTACCATTCTGGACGTTTTCGACAGCAAATGGTTTCGAAAACGGACGCCGATACTCAACCCCAAACCCAATTTCGTTCGTCTTCACCAATGACCGCATCACCAGAACAAATCACATTTCGGCAACCAACCAAACACCAGGTCAAGACCCGGATCGACTGATCATTTGGTTTTTCCGCCGCTTTCAGCAATATTCCGCGTACCATCGCTGGCAATGGCAAATGGCCTCACATCGCTGCACCCATGTGGGTAATCGAACCCGGTCTCGCTTAATTGTTGAACGCTTTAACCATCAGGCCACCCCAACCGCCCCATATCACAGGAATATCCTGGCTACACTGCTTCGAATCGCTGGGCTTCCAGTTTGCAGCCAGCAATTGTCGGAAATAGAAAAACTGTTTTTAGGCTGTTTGTAACTTACACTGCAATTGTAAAATAGCATATTATTTCAAAACAACCCACATCGCGCGAATCCGGCGTTCAGTGGGATGCGTACAGGATATCCAGAAAAGCATAACGCCACTTTCTAAATCGGACAAACTTAGAAAATATGAATGAGCCGCCGTTTCAATAGATCCAGACTATATACGCCGCACTAGGTCGCTCGCACAGGTATGACGACGGACCTCGACTACTTCGGCATGAAATGCACTGCTGGCCCACAGGCAACAAGGACTTACTTCCCAAAAATATTTTGCGCTTCCATGTGTATCGAATATTCTATTGGTTATCTTATCTGATGGCTTTTATAGCTGATATTCCCTATCCCCAGCCCGATCTCAACCAATTCCGTCTGCAAACAATCAACCTCGTTTTGCTTTGAGACGACCTCCTACCTGGTTTCTTTTGCGTAGCGATGAAGAGACTCACGCGGCAGCTACATCCTTAATGGCTTCAGTTAATTTAAAGCGATTACTTTTGCCATTTATAATGAAGCTAAGTCTGGAATTTCAAACAAGACATTTAAAAAGTGCTCATTTGTAATACAACAATCGCACACCTGAATTGCAAAGCCATGTGTTCTAAATAAGTCGCATTAGGATTCTATAAGCAAAAAAACCAGCATTGCTCATTTTCCAAATGACCTCGCCTATGCCCTTCTATGTATCGTCTCCTATCTCCTCCTGACTGATACTGTAGCTGTGGGCTTTGAACTTCTAGCTTTGAACACTTTCACATCTTCACATTACCAATCCAAATCTAAATTGTGATATAAATGTGAAGCAAAAAACAGGCTTTCATTTCCGACAGTACTAGCATCTTCGATATGTGAAAAGCTTTTGGTATTGCAATCCCAATTGCGACATTTCGGTAATCATACCGCTTTCAGGCGATATTTCGGCACCAAATGGAAATAGCGAGAAAATAACGTACCAAGCATAGTCGGCACCCGGAAGTTCATGTTCTCCAAATTTCATTACAAAATAATTCATGCAACAAAAGAAGCTAAAAGCATTGACTTAGGGTGTAAAGTGCACTACATTCATTATGCCAGTCCTGAGCATGTTTCTCCCTATCCCCGGAGACAGCTACGGTACGGCGCCCTACCATTGACCCGATTCGAGAAAAATGCCATTGCGGGTGTGTTTCTGGCAAGTGCTCAAGTTCCTACGAGCCCGTCAGCTTGATGGGAATGTTGATTCGATTAGGTGGGGTACCGACTAAGGTTAATGAAGACAAAACGAAGATGTCTCTAACCCCACCTTCAAGTTGAGAGCCGATGGTTCTTGCTCTTCTGATCTAGGGTGGCATACCCCTAGTTCTGCAGCGTGTTAGATGGCAGCTAAAGATGCATTGGTCCGGTGTGGGTTATTTCCTATATAGACACTTTAGCGAGCTGTTTTCGTCTTTTTTCTCGTCCTGCTTCGTCAATACCGAGGAATGGCATTTGTTTTCGGCTTCTCCCACGTAACTTCGAGTGATGCTGGGTATTGCGTTGAAAAGGAAGATGGAGCGAGTGAGGAGTTTAATTTTACGCCGCTTTTGAAGGTAATATTCCGCAATATCATGGGGACACCAGAAATGGGCTTTAACATTTCACTCCAATGGGAATTTTAAACCGGCCTTCTGGCGGAAGGAGCTGAACGCTTTGAATCAATAGCCACTCACCGCCCAAAGGAGATGGGACCATCAGTGTTGATTATGATGAAAGGAGTTATTCGACGGAACCATGGAGGTGTGATGGATGAGGGTGAGGGAGGCCTCAAGTCTCTTCAGTTCTGCAATGGCATCTCGCATGGGGATGATAAACCTATTTAGCCAGACCCATGCGTTTGCTCCTTAACCCGAAAACTGCAGGTCTCTCAATTCCAGCAGCTTAATGGAACCATGCGGTAATTCTGACCCAAATGTGCCCTATATTTTAATATGGAAATGTATCGATTTCGACGGTATTGTGATGAAAAACGCTGTTTGGTCATATGAATCTAATACGGAAAACAAAAGCTGGTTCCTTGTTTTTTGCTTTAGTCGCTTTTGTGCCTCTAAGCAATTTTCTCGACTTCGACGCACGATATTTCGGTGGTTTTATCGCAGCAATATTTCAGCAACATCACGGTGGGGACACCAGAAATGGGCTTAACACATTGTACCCATGGGGATTCGAACCTGCCCGCGAGTTGTTTCAACGCTAAACCACTAGGCTACCCCACCGCCCCTTGTGCCTGGCGACCGACGTTCATTTCGAACGCTGAGACTAAGGGGTTTGTTATAGATGTTTGTCAGAACAGGTGAAGAGGCGAAACCATACAAGTATGGCGGATGATGCATCCTACCGTTCAGTCAACGTAGATGCTCCTCAACTTTTCCTCTAAGGACCCATAATTTATGGTGTGCAGTGGGGGGTATGATGATTTTGCCGGTCTACTTTGTTCTGGGGAGGTAGGGTCATCATCAATTTTGTACACATGATTCAAATGGCAATTTGGTACAAAAATATTTAAAAAGTTATGCTTAAAAAAAATATTGGAAGGGGAGTTGGGGTCATTGATTTCGTACATGACATGCAGGGTGGTCACTTACTTTGTACATGTTAAAGGACTACTGTACATGCTTCTCCAAAAATCATCATCATCTCTGCCCTCTCTGTCTCTCTCTGTCTCTGTCTCTGTCTCTCTGTCTCTGTCTCTCTGTCTCTCTCTCTGTCTCTGTCTCTATCTCTCTCTCTCTCTCTCTCTCTCTCGCTCTCTCTCATTAAATAATAATACACACACACACACAATACTATCAATAATAACAATACATACCTACCATAAATTATGAACGGTCCCTAAGAATGGCTAGCCTCTGTCTCTTGGTACATTATTGGTGACAGATCAACCACATCATAACTCGATTAGTTTGCCTTATTGGGTGGATGGTTACGATGTTGCAGTAGAACCGCAGTCCGAAATAGCTAGACTTCTAGCAGATTTACCTTGTGGGGCGAGAGGAAGCGGCGAGATGGTTGGCGGTATTGTAGTGACCCGTGCTCTTCTAGAGCAGGCTAAGAGACGGGCCTTGTGAACTGGATGGTGATAAAGTGAATTCAGGATGGGGAACTGTGAGCCGCTTGTGGAGAGTCGGACCCATCCCATGCTTTACCCTGAGCACTTTCAGGAGGGTGTTGTGGTCTCGCTGAAGACGGGTGGGTCTTTCTTCAGCTGCTTGTAGGTGCAGGGTCGTCCAGGATGTTGTCAGTGAGGGTGGTGAACCTGCTGGTGCTCATTGACAAACATGGCCCCCAGTTTCTTTGTCTGCTGGGGCATGCGATAGCCGGACGATTGTTCAGTGCTTCACCAAGGGCGTTTCAGTAGTTTTGGCGAGCAATTTTATCTAACGTTGGCTATCTGATGTCTCAGATAATCAGTTTACCCAGAGCAAGTTGTTGTAGCACTTTCTCAACATTTGCACAACGGTATCGAACGGCGTAAGAGGAACAAACCTTCTTCAGGCTCGCTGGTTGTTTGACACTTGTCATCGGTTCCTACCTTGCGCAGATCGATATCAGCGCTGTTGATCACGGACAGTCCTATCCAGACTTGATTGTTTACAGACCGCGCCGCCATATATTGAAATATTACATGGCAAAACCCAAACTCACTCACCTTTCACTGCAGAACGTCTTCGTTGGAGGTTTCGCCGGAATAAGCGCCACGAAACAGTTTGAAAGGACAATTTGGGGACCGTCATTCTTTTCGCATTGAAATACTTTGAAAATCTGTGTTTCGAAATATTATGATCTTCTTTCCTTATCCATTTGGCCATGAAATAAAGTAAAAAGAGTCGTTCTCAGCCTCTCTTCGAGTACACAGCAATCCCGTAGGGTTCTCCATGCAAAGCGTCAAAGAAATGGCTTGAATATGACCGGCACCTCAAATGTCAGTTTCGGTACCCGAAATGACGGAAAATACGTATCGGAAACATTAGTTTTCAAAGCTTTCTAAGTCGATCAGCGCGACGCAAACCACCCAGAAGTATGACGTTGCGACATTCATGTATACCACTTGTCAACCACGTCCATCACAACTATACTGTTCCTACAGGTGAGCAGATTGATTGATCACGGCGTTGACTTAATTTCACTTAACTTTATCTCAACAGACCACCTCAATGGTATAAGAGTGCATATTACACACACATCAATTATTACATGCAGTCAAATGGCGGCGGAGTATAACACCATATTATAGAAAATCAGTTGGTTACAACGCCCGTCTCACATACCATCCACTGTCCCGCCCGTCGTTTATCTTAAATTGTCGTGATCCTGCCATGCCTGGAAGCGCCTGATACCGGTTTGCAAACCGTCAAACATATACTCATGCTTCAATAATGGCTGTCAGCTTAATCTCTCCCGACCCAACCCTGACACACACCTTCATTAATTTCACTCCACACCTTCCTCTCCACTTAAAATTGAAGGGTATCAACCATTATTGGTAAGAGTATATAATGGAACCTGGGTTCACAATTGCTATGAGTCATACACCATAAGTTCTATTTCTTCTTGGAATATTATTCCAACGTCTCTAAATTTGGTAACCAATCATTACGTTCTGAATTTACCAGTGGATAATAAATATGATAGCAATAAGAAAATAAAACGCGATGGTGAAATATAATGTATTTATAGCATTGTCCCTGGGGCTTATTTCTATGGTATTCCTCCAATTTTGAAGATATTGGACTTTTAAACCTACTTCGTACCATATACGACAATGGTCAGCGTTCATAACTCCCACCGTGGGTGCCACCTGCTTGTTGTTGTTTGTTCGCGGGGTTATTATTTCAGTGGTCTTATTACTCTAATGCGAAGCATATAGCGCGAAGTACCTGCGTAGGTTAGTCGTATACCGATTTCTGATAGTAGATCTTCATTTTAACCCATTTTGTCACGAGACATCGACTCTCACTCACCATAGCCCCAAACATTGACAATAGATATTTCATACTGGTTGTTCATTGCTGGTTCTTTTACCATTAAACCCTAAACAACGTCCACTTCCGGCAGGTGATGTACATGACAATCTGTTAATCAAAACACCCTACGGGGGAAGTACTACATTTCACGTCGTATGATGGAAATAGACATGCTGTCATATATGCCAAAAATATATTGTTTTATGTTGCGTTGGGCAACTGTAAACAGCGCTATTTTAATACCGCCTGGGTCAATGTTATTAGCGTTTATTCTCTATCGCCGCCCTCATATTTCTACATGGTGTGAAGACAATTTCAAGTCAAGGATCCAATGTGTCAGCCCATTACGAAAGCAGGCCGTTTCATTCTAACTCTGGGCCCCGTTTCAAAAACTCTCGGAAGCCTAAGATCTCATAACTTTTCTCGCAGCATTACCAAAATGGAGGTGCAATGCGTGAAGCCCATATTCTGGCGTTCCTGCCGATATGGAATATTATAAAGCGGCGTAAAACTAAACTCATCACCACTTAATCATCTGACCTTCACTAGGTATTAGGTGCCGCATGAGAAATCGTTCATAGTCAAAGACTCGCACGTAACAACCTATAAACGCAGTCTTTAACACTGTTTTTCGCACACGATCACGGGGTCCATCGGTTCATGTGTTCATTCGTCCATGACAAAAGTAGTAAGTGAGCGAGTTTAGTTTTCACCGCACTCAGCAATATTCCAGCTACATGGCGGCGGTCTGTAAAAATCGACTTAGACCATACAATCCAGTAATCCGGTGGTTACGAGCATCGATCTGCGAAATTGGGAACCGATGACATGAGGCAACCAAGTCAAAGGAGCTTGACCACCCGATCCCGTTAGGTCGCCTCTTACGACAAGCATGGTTTACTGGGGAAGGCCACATTCTAACCTCGGACCTTCACTGGTGTCAATGACAAGAAAGCGCGATATAAGTTGCAGGCGCTTTCTCCGTAATCATGTCAGATAATACATTGATTGACAAGAAGACAGAACGCTTAATAAATCCTTTCTCCTGCACGAAACTGGAGACGTTTGTTAAATCATCGACAGCGTTCCGCCATAGACGCACCAAACGCCCATAGCTTGAAGATTATTAATATCTAGGTCACGTGAGTCAGTATACTACGAAAATGCACACCACCATTGAAAACCAGCATTCCCGCCTTTGGCAAAACGTCACCGCGACCTTCAGAGGCCCATCTCATACGAGCAGTGAGTGATGAAGTTTACGCCGCACTCCAGCAATATTACAGCGCGGCGGCGGTCTGTAAATAATCGAGTCTAGACCAGACAATCCAGTGCGATCAACAGCATGAGCATTGATCAGTTGGGAACCAATGACATAAAATCAACCAAGTCAGCTAGCCTGACCACCCAATCTCGTGAGCTGCCTCATTTAATAAAGCATACATTGGAGATCAATTTAACCCGGATTCTAATGGCACAATATCCATACGAAGGAGAGCGTGCCATGCATTTGAAGGAAATCGAGGGCGTATCGAATAAAGTACACGACGCTTTATCAGCTTAAAGGCGCATACCAGAGATTTTGAGTTTGCTATACGGTTGCGGTTGTAGAATACGAACGATCTTACAATCCAGTGTTTTACGTAGCCGGGATTATATAATTACGCCATGCACAACCAGGCCTGACCAGACAATCCAGCATCTAACAGCATGAAGATTATCTACGCAACTTGATGACATATGTGAACTAAGTCAGCGATACTGACCATCCGATCCCGTTTGTCGCCTGTTACAATTAGCGTATTGCCGTTGAAAAATCTTCGATTGTTCGGCACCATGGACTTGTTTTGAAGGAACGTGATTGTTTAATATATGTTTAATATAGATTACTTTATTTCAGGACCTAATGTCGCCCTACGTTACGACCAGCAATAAATATCTTGACTCGTGTTTTACGCATGTTAAACGGACGGTTATTCAGTGTGGTAGATTTTGTTTTGGGAACACCTTTTCAATGTAAAGCCATGTATTGGTGTTTTTGCGTTTCTTGTTCCATTACATTGAGCGCGCACGTGAATGTTCAATAGGTGCAAATGGGGGTATTTCCGTATATCGAAATTATTATGTCAGCATGACAGTATTTTTCAGAATCGGAGATCGATCCTTAAATGAGTGAAAGTGAGTTATTGTTTTATACTGTTTATAACAATATTCCGGCAATATCAATGGCGGGGACACCAGAAATGGACTTGTTCGTGAGGAATCGAAAATGGATGTTCAGAGTTAAAGCATACTGTTTAAACCATCTTCGGCCATACTCCACCAAATACCAGCCCAACCCCTGAATCCAGATGCGCCCTTGATTAGTCAGTAAGCAGCCCTTAATCGAACTCTATCAGGCGAAGGAAATCGCGATATCAGGATCTACTGCGCTGAAATAATACATGATCTCAAGCGAAGGAAGTGGCACTTTGAGGTTTACCACGGGTCAATTCAAGACCCTCAGCACTCCCTGCCCAACAGCCCTCGCCTGTAAACATGTTGACCTGTTCCCTCTGGTCTCATCAACAGGTAAACTCCCAACGTCAATATGCCCAGATGCTAAAATAACACACGGCATCGGTTGTTAGGCGGAGGCGCTGAAGAACCCAAATCACCATTAGACGTCCTGCCATAAAGAAACAGCGTATTGTGTCTAGTAAAATAATAACACAAAATCAGAATGGGGTATTGTATGAACGGCAGTATTAAGTGCTACACGAGTGTGAATATTTTAACGAGAAGCTTACACTGACTATGGTGAACAAACTTACGTAACGCTTACTGGAACCCGGCTTTATATGGTTCAAACATTTGAACATGACCTGGATTTTATTAACATATATCACCTGTATTGCCTGGGTATGCTGGTCTTGATTCGAATCCCAACAACCAGATTTGCACCCTTTGTTTTGTCAGCACTCGTACGATTTCAAATCACCTTTTGTACGGTTGTATTTTCTTCCGCTTTTTCTCTTTATTTCAAAATTTGAGGCAAATACGTCGATTCCTTTGATCGCAGCGTAAGAGAGTCGTTTGGCCTTTAATTCCGAAAAACTGGTGGCATCTCTAAGGACAACAAGGAACAATAAAAGTTAAAAGTCCTGATCAGAATTTTAATATGGACAATAATTTTATATGTTTGGGATGAAATAGTACGGCCATAAGGACCTGCAGAAAACAAAGTTGTGGGTCATCCGAGTGGTTTTCAATCGGCTCGCCCGCACCGACGCAAGCAATTTCAAACGCCGCATATAAGACATAAATATAAATGCCACCAAGTACAAGGAGATAATTTCTCCTGTTTTATATTTGTTGAATACACGACCAGCTATCTTTGGCTGGAAGGGTAGTCGTGGCGACACTTTGGCGAACGTTTTTCACGTTCTGCACGATACGATGTTCAGTTGAAACATTCATCTTTAAAAAGGTTTTGACGTACTTATGTAACATCCTCACCCTCCTCAAGAAGCTGGCGACGCTGCGTGTTTCTGGTATAAAGATGAAGGGCACTTTAGTTCGATACACTCACCCAGTTAGATAACAAATGTCTATTGCATTACAGTGGCTGCCAGTTTGCATAAGCATACCGTTCTCTTTAAGATGCATCAGATTCAATACTCAACTGCAGAAAACTTCATCGTATTGTTTAGTTGAAACCGGAGGATGTTTATTAGCTGTAATTTTTCACGCTGTTTAAACACATAAAAATAATTCTCTAGTAGAAAAGGAGTCAAATGTCTTGTACTATTTTCTACAGCACGTTTTGTCCAGGCCCTCCGGTACACTGATTTTACAACCAGTCCAAGCAATAAATTAAAGTGAGAGTGTGTGGTTTTACGCCGATTGTAGCAATATTCCAGCAATATCACGGCGGGGACAATTCAGAAATGGCCAATATTGTACCCATGGGGAATCGAACCTGGGTCTTCGGCGTGACTAGCAAACGTCACCACTCTCAACGCAGCCTCCTCTTAATTTGGGAAACTGTATCCAACCTTCTCCGCTGATGTGACGTCAATGTTTGTTAAAACTACTTAGGTTGGTGATGTTATATCCAAAATATTTAAGTAGGTTTTACTGCGCTTAGCCAAAACAATGAAAATTCCACAATTGTAGAACATGGACACGGCCATGCGGCGCTCAAACGCATTTCTTTTCCTTCATTCTTCACTGAACACTGGTTATTTGTATACTCCCAGGAGTTGAGACGATAATAACACGCCGTTGAGATTAGACATCCTAAATGATCGAGGGAAAAATACCAGCGCCTTTGAGTACGTATCATGGGACCCTGTATAATCGTGGTGCAGTTAATGCCAGTCGCCATCGGGATTTATGAACGGCCACTGACATTTCAGCATTTTATTTATATTTTCAGTTGACTGATGTATAATCTCGCCTTCTTTCACAAATAATGACATAATCTAAACTCTGTTTATCACTATTGCGGCAGTAATCGGGATTGTCCTCTGCTTTGACCCGGAAATTGAAGCAACTCTATTATAGCGGTATTATTATTTTCATTGTGGCACGCGGTACAAGCAGACGACACTAACATTTTACTATGCAACGAATCTAAATAATGATTATTCAAAATATTTAGGAATTTCATTCCCAATAGTATTATCATCATGTTTTTAACCGTTATCCAAAACTGGCCCATTGATACCAGTAACAAATAATGCCGGCAAAACATTCTAAATTTGTTTTTCCGTCTGTAAAATTAGTACCATACAAGTTGCTGCCGTGTAGAGGAAGCTGCATAATACGTCACTTCCTGTTATATTTGTAGCACTGAAAAAAATGCAAATGACCTTATAGTTGTGGCTGATAACTTCGACGAAGTAAGTTTTGATTCATGCTAGATGTAATGGCAGTAGGGTCATGCAAGTTTCAAAATGTTCCAGAACTTACTGAAAAGATGAATGCTTTAATATTTCTACGATTAGACATGACATTCAAATGAAATAAATGACTTTTTCAAGAGCGATGAATATATTTATGTAATGTGCATATGTAAACAGCCGATGCGGGGAGTGGTGCGTCTGCTTTCCCGATGTTTTCGGGTGCTGCGATAATAGAGAGCCCGCGATAATAGAGAGTCCCAGTATAGTTGCGTGGATATGTGCGCTATATAAATATCCTATAATAATGATTTCAAAAATATCGAATCCAAAGATGTTCTACAATCTGGTGCAGGAATGAGTGATGGGTAAATAAACCTGATATAATCAGTTCTTTCAGTTTCAGTTTACAAAAACAAACCGAACAGGAACGATCGTTATGGCTTCTGTATTGAGCATGGTTGCGACGCTTCGTTACCGTTACACCATCCATAAAACATCGTTCCTGTTCACTCATACCAGCTGCTAAATGCCACTCCAAAGGTGAAACAAAACCGGTTTCTTGCAGCCATATGAATTTCTATAATGTGCTTTACAGTTTCGAGAGTATCGGTATATTTTACACGGTATCTCTAGCAACCAATTGCAAGGAAAGGTTATGTTTGTTATCAGCTGAAATTGACTTTGCCCTGTGGCCCCCGGCCGACTGAAACCACTGGACCCGCCAGCTTTGTTTTCGTATAGTCCTTATGACCGACAACCTTTCTTCCCAATAAATAAGAATATTATTTCTATATTAGAACATAGGCCTACATTATCAGATCAGACCCACAACTTTCATGGTTCTGGGTCCTCAGGGCCTGCAGTTGGGTTTGAGAGACAAACAATGTTTGTTATGTTTATCATTGGCTAATACATCGAGGCAGGCTGTATATCGCTATTTTGACAGAAAATATAATTCTCTGAGAAAACAATACTTGCGCGCGAAAGCAGGGCGCAAAAAGCAGGACTCGAATTGTACTCGGTGGCGCCAAACACAGAGGTTGTTTTGACATATCACAAACGCTCATACTTAACCACTAAAGTGCTCACAATACCGACCCCACCCATGATAGATGAACATTCAAACACGGACATATACCATCCTAATCTACCCTCAATCAAACCACACTCCGTCCAAACACTTATAAAGTTAATTCTATTACCGTTGTTTATGTCACAACAACATGGTCTTTTCATATGGCTCATTTAAAAGTCAACATAAATACGAATTCTCGGTCGTAAATAAGCTGTTTGTCTAAGAAAGTTCGAGTTCTTATTGGGTCAAGAGATGATTAGGTGTTCAGTTAACAACTCCTATTTATTGACAACAACATTTATTGACTCGTTCAAATTATTGGAACAGTATAAATATTGTTTTCACGAAATATTGAAAACAGAGAATGCTAAAATTAAATCTAAATTATTTGCGGCCATGTTTGATAAACACGATGTGGAAATGCAAATCGACGCCATTAATCACTCTGTACACACGTCAAGGATACTTGAGGCGCCTACTGACCCAGAATGACGTCACAAATACAGAGAATTTTCAAAAGACTTTGATTAAATCAGTCTATTCAAAAGCAGCCAGGAATGCCTTATAACAATCACATGTCTACACATCGCCACCTCGTCACTTCAGACAGGTCACTAAAATGATGTAATGTGACTGAGTGTAAAGTCCTTAGGTTTAACGTCCTCAAGGGCCTTTAATGATCGTCATCGTTTACGAATCTTGTCAGTCAGAGCAATTTAACGTAAACAACGACGGCATATATCTGGGGAGACTCTGTGCTAAAACCGGTACTGTGTGTCGAACGCCGTCATTGCCGCCCAACCGTATCGTTTTGTTTTCACCCCTGTTAGTCCTGATCGAGATGCTGGTGATATTTGTTACGCTCTCACCCATCACAAAAGTTGTGTGAGCTGTACAGCGAGTGTGAAGAAAATATATGGTCACAAACTTCTTTGTCGTGTTCAGGTTCTGCAGAGCTTCATCCGTGAATTTGTCCGATTTCTTCAAAGAATGACGAAGGCGGACAAACTGAAACAAACACCTGTGACCAATGGAAACCTGAACAGGATAACTCAAACGTTATTATCTTACGTATCTCCGCCAACACCTCCATTACCTAAGAAGACTGATCCTTGTTCGCCATCGTGGCGGAGCGCGACATCACGACGACTGCGCAAAAGTAACATCGAGTTATCGTCTCGCGAGAGCACTTACATATAAAGGGAGGTTACTCTGGTTATTCAAAGCAGACGATCGGTACGCTGGGCAGACGATAATGGAGCAGAATTAGAGACACAGTTCATGGATATTTGACCGGATCATTATGTTTGTCTTCAAACTCACTAACCTTGCCCCCTCAGATCCATTTCATGATATTGATATTTGTTTGTTTCACACCCATACAGAATACCATCAAGGACGAAGCTCAAAGGACACAATATAAGTTTTACGTTGTGTGAATGCCCTTTGAGAACGACTACTGTTATTTACAACGTAATTGTGAATTGTGGACCCTCGCTAATCATTGCTGACGTTTACCGAGTTTTAATGAGTAATCCAACCTACGGATAAAAGATGTTTTGTGAATCAACAATATCCTGTGTCTAATGTGAAGAGTATGCTCAAGATTACGAAGTTCAGGCATGCAATGGACATTCGTTGATGGACTCGTGGTCAGTAATAAAGCGTATTGAATAAGATCGTTTTAAAATGCCATTTCGCATGTATATGTCTATGTTCACCACCGACAAGTGCATGGCTATTAAGCAATGCATAAATATATCCTTGTTCTATTTTCATACATTGCTAAATTCTTCAAAATATATAAAACAAAATGTGTACTTCTGTTGTCATTTATCGATTAGTGTGTTTTATCACTGATTAGAGCACAGACACAACTTTCGTCCAATGGGTGGTCATACCCATCCATTGGTCAGGGTGGGAGCAGTTCACGGTAATGATTTCAAAAAGTATACTGTGCTTATGAGTAAAAATGTCGTGAGATTGTTCAGCATGGCAGCCCTTTAAGAACAAATATTTCTTTCAACAAGCGGTGAAAATGGTGAATTGATTGACAAATGTTAGTTAAATATAATTAACGAATCAAAATCAAGCAGGGTAGCTTATTGGTTAAACCGTTCGCTCGTCACGCCGAAGACCCGGGTTCGATTACCCACATGGTACAATGTGAAGCCCCATTTCTAAAGTTCCCCGCCGTGATATTGCTGGATCATTGCTAAAAGCGGCGTAAAACGTAACTCACTCACTCAATTAAAGGTTTGAATAGAACCACGACCTAAGTCAGTGATGGTCACCCCATTCAATAATGATCAACAGGTTTTATTCACACGAAATATGGCTGGCCATTTGATTTTGCGTTACAAAGCATCAATAATTCGAGTTATAGAAAACATCATCTCAGCGTTGTGATAGCTTCGGAGTATCCTCCATCATTCTGAAAGTAACACAAGACCTTGTACTCATCTTTCTATGCTTTCCGTTTTTCTATGCTGATGTCACCGCCAGTAGAGTACCCATATTAGGCATCTTGGGGCACGTGCCTACCAATGCTTTCGGCACTTCTTTTACATGTGGCATGTTATGGATTTAGTTTGACAAGGATAAAGATTTATCTGTGAAAGATGATAATAATGAGCATACCTCATCCAGGGGAAAGAAAGCATCCATTCCAGATTCCAGGTCTAGGTCCAAATAAGTTATGGAAATGGGCTGGTTGATCAGGAAAAGAAAGATTAGTCACTGTCTAATTTTCCATCAAGAAATGCAATATTTCGGTAATATACCTTTTGTAACATAGATCTCTTTAACATATTCTCTATGACTTAGATAAAGTTACTTAAGGACAGCAATTCAACATGCTTCATTAATGATATTTATCAATACAGATTGAAGTTTTGGCAAATTTCTTCAGGGGCATGTCCCCAAACTCTATAGAAAGTCTCCCGCATGTACAGCCCGCCTTCACACTTCATTTCTTTCCTGGTACGCCCCCTCGACTGCTCGATTGCTCACACCCTGGTTCCTTAGTATACTGCGTGCCCCTCTGCCTTCGCTGGCGCTTTGACCAAGGGCACTCAATAACTGCACAATGGTGGCGGCTCTGCCGGGCACACAAACATCCGGCCTTGAAACATATTTACCATCGAAAAACCGTCCAACGGGTGGTTACAATTTTGTTCCTATCATTACTTTCTGCAAAGTTTAATACACGAGAATAGTGGCCATTGTCAGGAAAACATTATTTTAAGCAGTTTTAATACAGTGCTAAACGAGACACATCCGATTTCCAAGAAGGGATGTACTCGCACGTTGTATTATCGTGTCTGTTGTTGGCACCAAGAAATCGTTCAATACCATGGATTCGACCATTTATTTGCATCTTCAAAAACCAGCTCAAAGTAACGGCACTTGGTGATTTTGCATTTGCCGTTCTTAAATCGGGCAGTTTTTTAAAAAAGAGCAGGCGGCATTTGCCGCAGACCTAGGTATGCGTTTAGGGTTTACTGCAAATATACAATATATGCATATTTCATTGACTCCATAACGCTTGGCAAAGATGTTCAATAAACTTATAAAATCACGGTTGAAATTCCTATATATATGCGTTTCTTTCAGAGTATATATGTACAATAGTATTCATTTTAACAATCATTGTATTTCGCTACTCTTTACATTCATATGAAAATATGATTTTCTTATTATAATTATTCGTTATCATGACTATATTACAGCAAATCAATCTTGGTTCAGGGCGGTGGGGTAGCCCTATTGGTTAAAGCGTTCGCTTCGTCGAAGACAGAGGTTCGATTCCCACAATGTGTAAAATATTTTGCGGTGTGTCCCCGTCAGGTTTATTGCTGGAATATTGCAAAAGCGGCAATAAACCATTACTCACTCGCATTCCACTCCTCTTGATCAACGAAATTAACTGCACGTAATCAGTATTCAATGGTAAATCTGCGATTTAGAGATCCGGGCACAGTGTTCCGCGACAAAAGCGCTCATTGGAGCGGAAGGAGCATTGATCATACTGCGTTTCATGTGAACCAAAGCAAAGTGAGGTAGCTAGTATAACGGAATCTATAAAATAACTAAATTTAACTCGTATTTCCACGTTGAAGTTCAGTATTGGCCATAATATACACATGGAACTTAGTGGCTCACCCCCAGCATGTTTGCCACGATTTTGACTTACCTCGATATTATCTTGAATTGTGCACAATGACTATTATGCTAACTGTATTCCCTTTCAGTACATGGTTTAAAGGGCGCTTTCTGCTAAATCAATCGTCAAACACATCCCAAATACAGTGTTGCACTTTACACTATTGCCTTCAAAAAGGCGCTGGTAACTCAACGCTGTATAAAACGCCCAAACGTTTTGCTGATTTACCGGTATCTGTTACCGGATGGCGCGGAAGAGACTGCCAGAAGCGAGAAGCAGGTATTTGATGCACGACGCCGGGATATCGTATTGCGGGGCTGCCATGAACGGCTGATGACGTTCACTTGCACGCTGTCATAAAGTCGACTTTGTTCAAAACACCGTCAAACCAACAAGGTTAAATGACTGACCAAGGCCAGGTCAACCCCGAAAGTTGAGGGTCGGGATTTAGCAAGCCTTGTGAGACGTCAGCCTTTAACTACAATTGGCGTCCTGAAGCACCTATGGCTCCCCAACAGACGTCTGTGCAAGATTGCAAGAAACCGCATAAAGGCACGTGGGATGAGGGCAAGAAGGGTGATCAAGCGTCCAGCCTTACCCAATCTTCACAAGAGAGCTCATTTGGCGTGGAGTTTACCCCGACGTCATTGGAATTTGACGTCATGGAGGAAGGTGCATTGGTCGGATGAGAGTCACTTTTTATTGCACGTCACAGACGGGCGCCAGCGAGTCGGAAGGACCAAGAACAGTGCCTATGAGCCTAAGATCATCAGAGCACCAGTTCCTTACGGTGGTGGATCTGTCATGGTCTGGGGTTGTCTCTCCCATGATTGTAAACTGGACTTGGTAACTGTTCGTGGAAATCTCAGTGCCGACCACGACATCCGGGACATTCTGGATCCTGTTCATGTGCCACATTTTGATAACCACCCATTAGCCACTCGCCCTGTATTTATGGATGACAACGCCCGACCACATCGTTCCCGACCAGTGACAATTTTTCTCCAACAGCGCTGTAACCAAACTTCCATGGCCTGCTATGAGCCCGGATCTGAACCCATTGCAGCCTGTCTGGGGCATTCTTGGACGCCAAGTGCAAGCACTGGATCCGCCTGTACAAGATCTGGCATGTTTGGAAGCAGCTTTGCGCCTGGAGTAGCAGCTTCTGCCTCTGGAGCGAATCCGGAGACTTACGACAAGCATGAGGAGGAGGGTCAAAGCAGTTAACCATACACACGGTAGATATGCTCGTTATTAACATTTTTCATGTGTTTTGTTGTCTGAAGATGACAGAGAACATTTTCAGACTGAGAGACACTCACCTCTCCCATTTTGGAACTCTGTAGCCCCATCATTGTACAGGGATACATTTTGTTGAGAAACCATCGTTGACGTTTTCATGTCATCTTGTAAATTAAAATATTACAAATTTTCATGATTTTCTTATTATTGTCTAGTCCACAATGTCAACTTTCAGGAAACAATGGCGTTTAAGCTTTCCAGTATACATACTAAAGGTAATGGTTGCTCAGTTTCATGGCAATATGAAAAAATCGGGGGGTGCTTTATTAAGTTCCATGTGTAACATATCCAAAACACATTCGCTACATTGTCTGACAGTCCTTGGACCATATGATATTTAAGCCCTTACTGTAATGCTCTGGTCACACGTAAAGCGAACATTGATTCTAGACAACTTTAACTCGTCATTGTGACGTTTAGTCCTTTTCAGTTTGCAGTTTGCTTCTATTGCCAATGTCATTGATATGCTTCTGTAAAAGTATCAAGATCAGGATAATATTTGAACACCTTGTTGTATAAAATATCAGTACAGCTACCATTTCGAGCCGGGATATATACAATCCGCGGAATAAGTATTTACACTTTCAATTGACTAGCGTCTAACTCCTGGCGAAGGTTGATGCTGGGAGAAAAAGAAACATGCTCCAGGAAAATCAACGTTTATAATGATTAAATATATTGCGTGTACACCGTGTTTCTTTCTGTTTTAAAATGAGTGTTCACGAATATCAGTGTCCATTTCGCTGGGATAGAGAATCCACGGAATAAGACTGATGACCTCAGTCTTAGCCAAACTGCAGTTTCCAAATTACATTTACGATGTTGGAAGATTTTATATTCCTAACTCCTATCTTATTTTGTGAAAACATGTTTTGTGTCAAGTAAGTATTGGCCTATAAAATGAAAACAATTTGAAAACATTTATAAATGATTAATATTGATTATATAGCTTATAAGCATCATATTGCATCCAGGGCTGGAGTGGCCCAGTGGCCTTAATTCCTTGTGTGGAGTTGCGTTTCTTGATTGCGCGTTCGAATCCCGATTTGTCCAGATATGGTACTAGAATTGTCAGCACAATATTGGTGCTCGTGGGGTTCACGAAGGTGAACATCTAGGACCTTATCATTTTGGGTCTTTTTTTCCTAAATTAAGCGGACTCGACGTCATATACCGGGAATAATAACTCACTGATTCGTATTCCACGACTGCATTATGGCATCAGACCCGTGCTTCTATCAAACAGTGTATGTACTTACTGACAGAGGCTTCTAAATGCCAAGAGTGAGTGAGTGAGTTTAGGATTACAACGCACTCAGCAATATTCCATCTATATGGCGGCGGTCTGTAAATAATCGAGTCTGGACCAGACAATCCAGTGATCAACAGCATGAGCATCGATCTGCGCAATTGGGAACCGATGATGTGTCCAACCAAGTCAGTGACCTGACAGCCGATCCCGTTAGTCGCCTCTTACGCAACAACCATGGGTTACTGAAGATCAATATTCTAACCCGGACCTTCACGAGTTCAAACAACTTCTGAGGATATGACTCACGACGCTCATGGAAGTCATGGTAGTAAGACAATCTGTATTTGCTTTTTCCGTTCTCATCTCCATTCTCTTCCAGCGAGGTGGGGACCACTTGCTGGTAGAACATCCAGGTAATCAACAAGCGTGTGCAGTGAAATTTCAATTTCACGTACTCTCTACACTCCCTAACACCTGGCTGTTCTACAGTGGTCCCCCCCTCTCGTAGAAATAGAAAAGTGAAGAAAAATAATGATCGTCTGTTAAACAACTTATTTATTCGGGTGTCAAATCATCAGAGATGGTCTGTCGATTTCATAGTGACTGAGCAAAATTTGGTTTTGTTGCAACTATTAGATTTTGTGTTAGTGAGCAATTCATCGGTCTAAAATGAAGTCAAAGAGCCGTAGCTGTGTCTATGAATCGCACTGAAGCATGAATGGTTGCCAGCTGCAATACATTGCCCGAACCTCGCTGCCATCACCAGCAACCAAGAGACTTTGTCCTTCCGGGACATCCACAGATATTACTCTGTTCGGGGAATTCTTTGGGAGGTATACATTCCAGAGTTTTAAATTTGCGGGTTAAGTGGATTTTCAGAAACGTTCAAATTCGGCTGAAAACTGACTTCAGTTTTGAATAGGCCATGGTGCAATGCATGACGTCATGTTTCTTTGATTAACAGCGTTGTTTTGAATCAAAGAATCATACACTGAAGCTTGTTCTCAATTATACTACAGTTTAATATCTAATTATCATTTTAACCAAGCCGAATTGTAGGTTTTCCCAGAGTCACCGGAATCCCGCCTGGATGAGCAATGTTCTTCAGGCATTCATCGCTAGTTGTTAGAAACAGATTTGATTGGTATAAGTGGAAACAATTTAGCTTTTATTCTTGTCGTGAATAAGCTGAAATGGCTACTTGTTGTTTCAAGACCCGTGAAGATCCGGGGTAGAATAGGTCTTCAGCAACCCATGCTTGCCACGAAAGCCGACTATGCTTGTCGTAAGAGGCGACTAACGGGATCGGGTGGTCAGGCTCGCTGACTTGGCACATGTCATCGGTTCCCAATTGCGCAGATCGATGTTCATGCTGTTGATCACTGGATTGTCTGGTCCAGACTCAATTATTTACAGACCGCCGCCATATAGCTGGAATATTGCTGAGTGCGGGGTAAAACTAAACTCACTCACTCACTGTTGTTTCAAGCTCTAAGTCAGCGTCCGAGTGTACGTGCGTGCATAAGGTGCGTATAAGTCCATCAATCAAATATAACTGAACCAAGATAACAGATGAAATGATTTATTGGAATTATTTACATAATAGGTTTTCATTTCAAAGCAATTGTTCCCCTACAAAAATATTTACTGGCGAATATCAAGAGAATATATCTGTTGATAAAAGTATGCCTTTACAAAATTTACAGAAACAGGCGCTGAAGTCCATCTCACGTTCAGTAACAATGCCGGAGTAAACGCGACATATGGAAATATACATTGACTCATACTACATTGCTATGCTTTACAACTTACCCACGTCTTAAAAGCACATGCCTACAGCTTCACATTACACGTTTCTTCACGACATAAGGCTTAATAAGAAGCCTGGTACATGACTACTCTATGATTGCATTCCACTCCTTCACTTACTTTAAACTTCATTACATAAAGCTTGTCTTCGGCAACCCATGCTTGTCGCACAATACTAACAAGATCGGGTGGTCGAGACTCGCTGACTTAGGTTGACACATGCCATCGTCTCCCCAACTGCGTGGATCGATACTCATGTTGTTGATCACTGGATTGTCTGGTCAGGCTAGATTATTTACCGACCGCCGCCATATAGCTGGACGGATTGCTGACTGCGGCGCTAAACAACAAACAAACTTAAGTCAATGCAGACTATTTAACTATTATACATGCAAGTCCTTACTGTGCGCCTTCTAGTTTACCACACACATATCCACTACTTTATATATACAGACGCAGACTGCAATACCTCATCAGCCACAAGGCCGAATGCGAGCGGTGAGATTAAAGAAGAAGGGCCTTCCTTCTTTAAGTAGATGCACCGTCTCCAGACCTGGTCCATCATCAGCATCCGCCCAGCGGACTGAACGTTTAGCAAGTCTCTCTCGACTTTCTGGAACCCTCCCGAACATTGATCCCAGGTAAACCATCCCCGATGGCGTTTGATCCCCGACTCCTGAGGACTCCGTCGAGACTGTTCTTCGTAATATACCAAGTTTCTCTGACACTTGGCATCCTGGTAGCACTGTGTTTCGTTTCTGGGCCTTCTGATCTTCTGAAAGTCGAAAACCAATAGCTGGGTCTTGTCTTGAAGATACAGTTGGTCGTACCTGTTTGGGGGTTGCTGCAGTGGACGTATACCGAACAGATCTACTTGAAGCGGCGTGTTTGCCTGGCCCTCTACCCCGAGAATCATCGAAGACGTTTTCACCACTCATTTCAGCCCAGCCATAAGCTTCGGAGTTGATGAATATTTGGTAGTCCTCAGATGAGTTGGAGTAGTTCGACGACATACTTCTGCCAAATGGTCTGCGTCGACGTTTTATACCCAAAGCCCGGAGAACTCTTTTGATCAGGTTCGTGTTCTTGGAATAACAACCGCTGCACAGTAGATATGTCTCTTCTGACTTATCAGTCGAGATGTTGACGACGCGGTTCAATACCCGAAAACAGGATTCACATACCTGCACCATTGTATTCATGATTGGAAGAAACGTTCTTGCACGGATATGAGCTTAGACAACACAGCTGTTCTTTATATGCGTTTTGGTAGCAGCGACTCATTCGATTTGACGGTAGTTGTTGCTAGGAAACAAAACGGTTTGTAAAGTGATGTTAAACAACATACTAATGTTAGACTTCATTTGTTGTTATTGTTGCAATCAGTTTCTGACAAAGGAGTGTACAATAATGCTGTTTGGATATATTTTAAGGATGAAAAAGCTAAACTGGAAAAATTTTAATTGAAAATACTATACTATACTATTCCTCTAAATTTGATTTAGGTTTGTAAGTGATTAAAGTATCATGACACATAATTAATTAATACGTATTTCAGCTAATTGGTATTAAATTATTACATCCATGTTTTGGGGTTTGCAAATAAATGAATATATGTACGTAATCTCATTAAGACAGTTAGATGCAAGTGTCTCTAAAGGTATGGAAACTAGCGCGCTCAAGTATTGCTTCGAGTTTTGTGATGCATGTCTCATTTTGTAGGTAAATCTATTGACCTAATATGCGTGCATAATTGTAATGGGGTATATACAGCGAGTATGGTTGAATTTGCCCTGAAAAAACCTTGTTGTGACACCCCTTTCCTTTATATAGTGAAAGGAATGTTCGGGAATGTTTTGTCACTGATGCGTCATATTCTGAAATGTCCTTATTACTCCTTACCATGTATACCAGAGTGAGTCACTGAGTGAGTGAGTGAGTTGGGTTTTACGCTGCTTTTAGCAATATCACGGCGGGGGACACCAGAAACGGGCTTCACACATTGTGCCCTATGGGGAATCGAACCCGGGCCTTCGGCGTGACGAGCGAACGCTTTAATCATTAGGCTACCCCACCGTCCCATATAGTGTTAAAACCCCGTCAGTGACAGTATATACCTTGATGACAGGTTTTAGCGTTACAAGCCCCTGCTGTGGTTAAAGACACGCACATATATTGTTGTTGAATTAAAGTTAACCAGTGGTGTCCTATATTGCTTTGTATGTGTACCTCCTCAGAGGGGAGTTGCAGCCATTCAAACCCTTGATGATACAAGAAGGAATAAGATAGAGAGAGAGCAAAAATAAAACAGTGTGCATGGACAGAAACAGCTTGAAGTAGTGTATTCTGGGTAACAAGGCTGTGTTATTACGCCCTGCCTTAATAACATTAAAGACCCTCAAATGTTTCTTACCCCCTTGGAGAAAAGAAGTTGTATGAAGTACATTGTCTTATATCAATTTGATCTCTTTCTTTGAAATATGTTTCCTGTTAACAAAACCCCGATGGTTTAACATCTTGTATAAGTAACTGTATATCACTTAAAATATTCTTTAGTCCTCTACAATTCCACTGAATAATGTTATTTGAGCATTATTCAGACTTTCATTTTCAACAGTATTTTCCTATGTCTGGATTTCACAGGAATTTGGTGACTATAAAATATTTATGAGCATGTTTTCCAAAAGATGTGTAGACATTCAATTAAACTATCAGGCCGGAGTGATTTCTCATTTTACTCTTACTTTAAATCTCTGTCAGATTCAGAGAAATACGTAATAGAATTGTTCAGCCACAAAGATTTACTCCATATACACTGTAAACTACGTTTCCAGTCTAAGTTAAAAGTGAGTAAATTGAGCTATGATAAGGACATTGAATGTAATCAACTTATTTGTTCTAAATGTAGCATGAATATTACAGAGGATGAATTCCACCCGATACCCCATTTCTATCACACATTCCCCTCTAAGCATAAGTTATACCAACTCTTGTCATCACAAAATGTGAAACATGTTAAAAACCTTGCTATATTCCACAAGAGAACCCTACCTACTTAATCCCGTATCCAAAACTTTTTGTATGCGCAACCATTGGTCTGTATATGTACATACTCCTAGCCTTGAGGCCTCTACACAGAATAAACTTGTCACTTGTCACTTGTCACTTGTTATTGGTATTATTACCCACTTTTTGGTGACGCTATAATTTACATGTGTGTTATCACTGCACTAACTTCCCAGCACAACGTGTAAGCGTAAAGCGCTAACAGTATTACCCCGGTAATGGATCAGTGTACTACAACCTAGACTGCATCGTCTGATGCAGGGTAACAGTCACATGACCATCTCATCCCACCGGATACCCATTCACTGCTGGGTGAGGCAATTTTGAACAAAGTCACTTGCCTACTAATTATGTGAGTGAGTTGAAAGTTTACGCCACTTTTAGCAATATTCCAGCAATATCACGGCAGGGGACACCGGAAATGGGCTTTCACATTGTACCCATGTAGTGTGAATAGAATCCGTGTGTGACGAGCGAACGCTTTAACCACTGGGCTACCCCACCGCCCCTATTTGCCTACTAAGGTAAGATTACACGCACTTCGTTGTGGCGCAGGACTAAAACACCTGGGTATCGAGCTGCCTGACATGGTTTACCAACCAATTACTATCTGTGACCAGCGTTGCTTAACTTCAACTGATTTGTCACCTGTTCTCTTTGCACATACTACACACCACGTCTCGGTTTCATTGATGAAACATCCTAATATGTAAAAAACATACTACTTCCATTTCCGCATTTGCCATCCAAAGCTGTCACCAAAGTCTTACGGAGAGCCAGTGACACGTTAAATTTAGTGTGTAAAATTATATTACCATGCAACCGCCACTTTGTCACTGGAGCAGAAACTTCTCTCGCGGAAAATGTCGAGTTAGGTACTGGCTAGTGTTTGCAAGCAGTTCTTCCTTTACGGCACCACTTACTGATCAAACACTGTTTATTACAGTGCTGGGTGTAGAAATGTTTATGCCATTACACCGGAATTTCGTGTGCACCCAGGTAGTGATATTTACATTGATCACCACGATTTGGGTGGGGTTCCCATAGCCAGCGGCTTGTGGTGTTACTAACGTCTTTATTGACTGGTAAGCGCAGTGGTTGGAACAGTGAAAACAAATGCACGTGTGGTACGTGATGAGCCTAACTTAGACCAACCCTACTTTTTTCATCGGTGTTTCATTTAATGTGCATACCCCTTGTAATACAAACCAATAATAGCGATTTGAATCTATGATCGTTTGTTAAACAACTTTCATCCTGAGCTGAATAAAATTCTGAGATTTAAAAGTTTATTTGGCAAGGTAAAATTATGAGGATTCGCAATCTTAATTTCACTTTATTCGATTTACCTTTTTGTTTTAAGTGAAATTCATCGGTACGTTTTCACTGAAAAGAGACTATAGGCTAGCTCGGTTGGAGGGACGTTACTCCCCGGAGTGTTTGACAAGCCCCCTCATGATTCCCACACCACGTGCGTATCCCTCCCTGAGCGTTCCGTCACAAATATTGTAACACACTGCACCCACATTATGAGTGAGTGAGTATGGTTTTACGCCACTTTTAGCTATATTCCAGCAAAATCACGGCATGGTGCATCGGAAATGGGCTTCACACATTGTGATGTGAGTGCTTGACAAGCCCCCTCATGTTTCCCACACCACGTGCGTATCCCTCCCTGGGCGTTCCGTCACAAATATTGTAACGCACTGCACCCACATTATGAGTGAGTGAGTATGGTTTTACGCCACTTTTAGCTATATTCCAGCAAAATCACGGCATGGTGCATCGGAAATGGGCTTCACACATTGTGCCCATGTGAGTGTTTGACAAGCCCCCTCATGTTTCCCACACCACGTGCGTATCCCTCCCTGGGCGTTCCGTCACAAATATTGTAACGCACTGCACCCACATTATGAGTGAGTGAGTATGGTTTTACGCCACTTTTAGCAATATTCCAGCAAAATCACGGCATGGTGCATCAGAAATGGGCTTCACACATTGTACCCATGTGAGGAAATCGAACCCGGGTCTTGTGTTTGTTGTGTACACTGTGTATGGGAAAGCATCCTAAAGTGTCATGATTTGCTCAAGGTTCAATATCAAAGTTTATTTAGTATATAATATACTGGACTAAATAATTTAGGGATCATGGAATTTTTTTGTTTGGTAATGTTATTGAAAATAACATGACGTGACATTCCATATATATATATATGATATATATGGATTCAGAACGCATTTACTGAGTTGGACCAGGTTCACTGTATGTTTGTTCACGACTGGCACGTGCTTCTGAGCCGCACGAAACAAAATATGTTAAAATTCGATTTGTGAACACCTTTAGTACAAGTTGACGAGTTGAGTCGGAATGTAGATGAAGGCGATATAACAGCATTGGTCCTTTTTAGGCCTCCCTGAGCATTTGATACCATAGACCACAGTATCCTTTAAATCTGCTGAGAACCCAGTACGGACTTGACGGCAAAGTAGTGAACTGGATAAGCCCCTATCTCTGTGACAGACGGCAGTGTGTAAAGATATTGAAAGACAGATCTGACAGGTTTACTCTCAAACATGGAGTACCACAGGGATCTGTTTTGGGACCGTTGCTGTTCCTGCTGTATACTGGTCACGTGGCCAACATCACATCAGTCCACAACTTTTCGCATCATTCTTACGCTGATGACACCCAACTCCTCAAGAAGATACCTCTGCAAAATCAGTCACTTCAAGAACTCACAAACTGCACAAGGGAAATCAAGTGCTGGATGACAACTCATATTCTCAAACTCAATGACACGAGAACTGAGGCACTTCTGGTAGGTACAAGTCACCAACGTTCAAGATGTCCCATTAAAAGTCTAACCATGCAGTTGTTCCTATAAGCTCATCTGTCAAAGATCTAGGCGTATACTTTATACATCACAGTCAATGGAAACACAAGTGAACAATATCTGTAAGACCTGTTATTTTCATCTCCGCTCCATCAGCAACATAAGTCAATACCTTACAGCTGAAGCCGCCCATGCCTTAGTCCGGATGCTTGTGACTGGCTCGACTACCTGAACAGCTTGCTGTTTGGGATCAGTCAGAAGCTATTAGAAAAGCTACAGAAGGTGCAGAACACGGCCCTGCGTATCATCAGTCGGATTCCCGTTCTTAAACAGCTACAGTGGCTCCCCAGCAAGGCAATAAGTGACTACAAAATCCTCTGCTTGACCTACGCACTCCTTACTCAAACAAACGCTATCTTCGATCATCTAATCAAGAGCTTCTGTTTGTGCCAAACTTTAGGCTTAAAACTTCTGGAAACCGGACTTTTTCATATGCAGCCCAAACCTTGTACTCTGAAGGTTTCTGAGAGTATTGCAACATTCAAGTCAGGACTCAAAACATACCTGTTTTCAATGTATTATTAGGAACTCTATTTGGACGTGTACATATTGCTGTATAAATGTCGGAGATTCCTTTAATCTGTCTTTGCGCCTTGAGCATATCTGCTGACGTGGAAAAGGCGCATGAAGAAATCTGCAATATATATAAACACTGACAATCAGGTGAGAGAAACAGCCACGGTATTGATAAAGTGTACGGTTAATCAACGTGACTATGGTAAAGGCATGTCGTCACAAAGACGCCATGTGGAGGCACATGAACGCAACCAAGCAGTCGGAATGCTTCAGGTTGGACAAACACAACGAGATGTTGCTATAGCGTTTGGGGTTTCCCAGAGGTGAGGTGAAATTGGGTTTAACGTCGCGCTGGAGAATATTCCGCTCATATGACGACGTGCATGCGTGTGTATGTGTATCCGCGGCTGCTTGTACTAGCCCAGACTGAAGCTGGTTTTATAGTGCTAGCCCACTGAGATACCATGCCGCAGTGAAGCATGAATACCCCACTCAGACACATTATACTGACTCCAAGCCGATACTTGTTGACGCTGGATGAGCTTGAGAAAGCACTGAGACAGGAATGGAATAATCTCCCACAAGAGAACATTGTGGATGTCATCATTAGCATCCAGCGCCGGTGCCAGGCTGTTCGGTGGTCACAATCAGTGTTGATGAGACTTTAAGTCGGATTTGCATATGTTCTTTAGTGTTAAATTCGTCCTTTGTACCAGATCTTTTCACGTCAGTCTGCGACATGTTGTTTTGTGCAATATTGCTGAAGAATGACAGAATGGAATCGATAATTCTCATTAAATATTGATGAAAAATGTTATCAGCGTTGATGTTTTAGATTATCTTCAATGTATGCGCGAATGTAAATTTGGAATCACTGAAACAACCCACGATCCCTCATTTATTTTGTCCAGCATATATATTATCCAACAAATATGTTCTGGAGAATATTTAGATGACTGAGCCTTCTAATTTGATACTAACATTTTTGTTCACAAGCCATGCTGGATGTCCTAAAAAATATTTGTTGTGCAAAACTGAATTTGTTCAGGGTCAGAATTTCGTAGACCTAAATAGTACCGTATATCTTGAGTGTTCGAAAAAGTATCTGAAACGGACAAAAAAATCTCAGTCTTGACGGTGGTTGAACGCTGCACAATCATCAAGTGGGTGAGTTTAGTATTACGCCGCTTTTAGCAATATTCCAGCAATATCATAGCTGGGGACACCAGAAATGGGCTTCACACATTGTACTCATGTGGTGATTCGAACCCGGGCCTTTGGTGTGATGAGCGAACGCTTTAACCACTAGGCTACCCCACCGCCCCCTCGCAATCATCAAGTGTGTGTCAGATCCCAAATGATTTAGTAGGAGTATTGCTGAATGCGTCGTAAAACATAGTCACTCTCTTGAATTTATCTAACAATATTCCAGCCGTATGCTGCGGTCTGCAAATAACGAGGCTAGCTATTCTCGGAACGTTCGTAGCCCTACGAACTTCTTAAGCCCATTCTCAACACATTGGCTACGATCAAAGTTAAGAATTCTTAGGGCTACGAACGTTTCGAGAATAAGGGCCCTGGAACGGATGACCCAGTGATTGACGACATAAGCAATTGGGATACCAGGTCAGCGAGCGTGAAAACCCAAACCCGTAAATCACTTCTAACGACAAGCATGGGTTGCTGACGATCACTGCTGACAATCTTCACAGGTCTCGAGATTTGGAAAGTATGGCAACCTTCGATATGGTTTGAAAGGTCAATACTGCGACCCTATTTCAACGTTGTCTTTGTTATTTGGTAAGATAAACATGTTACCTGCCCATGTCATTCAACTATTTGTTGATCTCCGTCAACAGTCAGGAAAGAAATGAACTGCTCCAATATGGATCCACACCTTGTGTTGGTAGGGGGTCATGTTCGGGTCACGTACGGTATCTTTCGTGACATTCGCCCTGGTTGCTGTGACGTCAGGCCAGTGCTACACATTAAATTGTTTAGATTGTGATAGCGAATGAAAGACATGTCAGTTAGTCGTTTCTAGGTAAATACTTACCTTCTCACACTGCCAAAGGTAGTGGGGTATCTCTCTCGGGGACTCTTTTTCAATATAAAGGGTCACTGGGATGAATACATAGTTTCATAATTCAAAATTGTGGAAGTACCCCGATTAAACTGTAAGGAAGCTGAATGTCAGATATCATCGGGTACACTGAGGTTAATTTAAATCGACATTTTCTGGGATTATTTTCAGTATAAAGGGTCACTGGGACAAAAACATAGTTTCATAACTTTAAGTTGAGGAAGTACCCCGCTTTAGCTATAACGAGTGAGTGAGGGCTCTCGAGCCCTGGACCTTGCGCACTGGAATCCTAAACCTTCCGCACTGGAATCCTGAACCTTCGGCTCTCGAGCCCTGGACATTCCGCACTCGAATCCTGGACCTTCCGCTCTTGAGCCCTGGACATTCCGCACTCGAGCCCTGGACCTCCCGCACTGGAATCCTTCCGCTCTCGAGCCCTGGACCTACCACTCTCGAGCTCTGGACCTTCCGCACTCGAGCCCTGGACCTTCCGCTCTCGAGCCCTGGACCTCCCGCACTGGAATCCTTCCGCTCTCGAGCCCTGGACCTACCACTCTCGAGCTCTGGACCTTCCGCACTCGAGCCCTGGACATTCCGCACTCGAGCCCTGGACCTCCCGCACTGGAATCCTTCCGCTCTCGAGCCCTGGACCTACCACTCTCGAGCTCTGGACCTTCCGCACTCGAGCCCTGGACCTTCCGCTCTCGAGCCCTGGACCTTCCACACTCGAGCCCTGGACCTTCCGCTCTCGAACCCTGGACCTTTCACACTCGAATCCTGGATCGTCAACTCTCCAGGCAGGCGCTCTGTCCAAGATTTCTAGTATCTGGAGGTAATTATAATTACAGTGAGTGAGTGAGTTTTAGTTTACGACGCTTTTAGCAATATTCCAGCAATATCAAGGCTGGGGACACCAGAAATGGGCTTCAAACATTGTGCCCATGTGAGGAATCGAACCCGGGTCAAAGGTGTGACGAGCGAACGCTTTAACCAGTAGGCTACCCCACCGCCCCAATGACAATTACAGTTACGATAGATAAAAAACACGACCGCCACACAAGCTGTTGCAACATTTCTAAAATAACATTCTGCAACGGAGCAAGTGTTCTAGCTGTGTTGGATATAGGGGCAAACCTTCACTCAGTCTGGAACAATGACCGCTTCTTTGGCCTTAAGTGTCTGCCAGGGTTCATGGTTTTGTGTTATCAAGGCTGGTACGTTATCAATTTTGTGCGGTGCCTTATCTGCATTTCAAAATGATATGAGTGAGTGAGTATGGTTTATGATTTTAGCAATATTCCAGCAATATCACGGCGGGGGACACCAGAAATAGGCTTCATACCAAAATGATAAGAGACTGAATACAATTAATCTGGCCCAGTAAATGTGCAGTACGCCATTTTATTCATAATTGGGTCTGTGAAGACCAGGGTTAAATTGGTCTTCAGTAGCCCATGCTTGTCATAGGAGGCGACTAACGGGACCGGGTGGTCAGACTCGCTGATAGCCAGCATATTGACTAGACATATAGAAAACAAACCATAAGCACATTCATACAAGTTAAATGGTATACTGTGTATTGACTTTTATTTTGTTTATCATGGGCATATTTATACCTATTTTGTGTAATGATTAATGTTAGGGTTTAATTTACTATATGTAACAATTAAAATGTATAATAACTACCTTTGATTCTGACCAAACTGTGACACAGAACTGTACATGAAACACAAAGAGACCCGTGAAGATCTGGGTTAGAATGTATCTTCAGTAACCCATGCTTGTCGTAAGAGGCGACTAACGGGATCGGGTGGTCAGGCTCGCTGACTTGGTTGACACATGTCATTGGTTCCCAATTTCTTAGATCGATGGTCATGTTGTTGGTCACTGGATTGTCTGGTCCTGACTGGGTTATTTACAGACCGCCGCCATATAGCTGACATATTTCTGAGTGCGGCGTTAAACAACAAACAATATACACATTGCTGTAATATAGCTAACTTCGACTTCATCCGCTGACGCATGTTATTAGTATTTATTTTTTTTATTTTTTATTTTTTTTGTATTATATGATATTTATATAGCGCACATATCCAGGCAACTAGTGCTTGCTCAAGGCGCTGGTATTTTTAACCTCGATCACTGGATGTTAGTCTCAACGGCACATCGTGTTATCAATCTCAACTCCCTGGGGATCATACAACTCTTGCAGTCACTAGGCGCACCGAGTTATTGTGACCTCCTCATCCTAACGAGGTACATGTCCGTGGTTAATGCGTCCGCTAGTCACGCGGAAGACCCGGGTTCGATTCCCCACATGGATACTATGTGTGAAGCCTATTTCTGGTGTCCCCCGCAGTGATATTGCTGGAATATTGCTAAAAGTGGCGTAAAACCATACTTATTCACTCACTCATTCATGAAATCTGTACCTTCAAGCGTGGCGTGTACATAGAGACATACTGATACACATACCTCCCAATTCTCACGCATCTGGCTTGAGGCTGACGTCACGCTCTCACGACAAAACTGATAAATCTCACAGGATTCATATGAAAATTACAAATCCGTTAAAAAAATCACAAAAAGGTCTGAATACATCGTTTACAGTGACCTTTCAGAGAGAAGGGACTTTGCAATTATGCTTTGGTTTCAGGGGGGTTTCAGGACCGGTGTCTTCCTTCTTTCTTTCCAGCTTCCTTTTTTTTTCTTTTTCTTTTTATTTCTTTCTTTTTATTTCTTTCTTTTTATTTTATTTTTTTTGTATTTTTTATTTATTTATTTATTTTTTATTTATTTTATTTATTTTATTTATTTTATTTTTATTATTTTTATTTTTATTATTTTTATTTTTTTAAATTGGGGTGTGTGCTGGATGTGGGTCTGGTCTGCTGTATGTTTAAACTTCATGTTTCTGCAAAACTATGGAAAGGGGACTGACCTCTTGACTTGTGATCTGACCCCTGAGTGACTTCACATTGGCCTGGCATCTGCCAGTCACAACGTTCCTTTGAAACAGGTTGATATTGTAAATAGGTCAACATTGACCGACATCTTGACCTTATTTATATATTGAAGGCAATATTTGATAAAGTGACAGCCTTAACATAAACTATTATCACACGCCTTAGAAAACCATTCCAGCAATAAATGTGCAAGCAACGCATGGACTACTGACTTATCCACATTTATTAATCAAATTCAGTTCTTTGCTTGTTTTCGCTGATAACTGAAGCATAGTAAACTCGTAGGAAGGAAACGGAGAAAGTGGACCAAAATATTTGAATTGTTTGGGTTCCAAAGGTAATCATGGTGTTACAAGGATCTATATTTCTACAGGACTCAGATACCAATGTCAGTCTGGATTCTAGGAGTACGTATCGGGATACGTACGGACTTCCGCCCCTGCCAAAAGGATCTTTGGTCTTCCAGAAGGTAATGAGCGATATCCGTGGGGACACTCTTTCAAATAACACTGAAAGTGATAATGATCCTTCGAAAAAGAAATCAGAACAATCAGATAACAAAAGGAAAAGGTTATTTCACCGCCGCGTCATGGTTAAAGGGACATATGTTTACGTCTTTCTGAGTAGGAAGCAGGCGACATCTGATGGACCAAATGGCCTCTGGAAGCAGACGACAACTGATAGCACAAAACAGAGGCGCTGGACAACGCATCTCGGATCCACGGAATCGCCAAGGAACCGGTCGGAGAGTGAGTTATTTCGGCGCCGAAATCGTATGAGTATAGAAAATGACATGTTCTTGCCGTCCGTGACGACGACATGTGGAGTTTCAGACAGCAAACCTCGATCCCACTCAGAGCCTTCCAGGAGCAGGATCAACTAAAAAGTAGGACTTGGAATGAAAGGAAAAAATACCATAAACAATGCATGTTTTACTGAGCGTAATTTTCCAACTTGTAAAACGACTGTTTTCAATAGTAAAATCAATATGGATGGCAGGTATATGTGTGAAGCATTAAGCTATCATTCCTCTATAAAGTTATTTCCATGGTAACATTGTAGTGTATGGCAGATTATACTTGTAGCATTTAACCGTCGTTTCTCTATAACATTTTCCATGTTAACATTGTAGTGTATGGCAGAATGTGTTTGAAGCGTTTAGTGAGTGAGTGAGTTAATATTTAGCGTCACATCGGCAATATTTCAGCCATATCGTGACGACAAGCATTTAGCCATCGTTCCTCTATAACGTTTCCCAAGGTTACACTGTAGAGTATTGCAGATTGTATTTGAAGCATTAGCCATCGTTCCTCTATAAAGTGTCCCAAGGTAACATTATAGTAGATGACAGATTGTGTTTGGAGCGTCGTTCCTCCACAATCTTAACATAACATATTTATGTTTTGTATAAATTAGGTTCTTTTCTTGATGAATATTGATAAGATGTCACTCAGTCTATGATAACTAATCAGAGCGGAAAAAAATATCTCGATTGTTATGGGGTATATATGAAGGTTACGAAATACCAAGGAAAAGGCGACGACGTAAAATCAACAACATAAGAGACTGTGTATCTATCTGTGATTTCACATGACTTGACGATGTGTCACGGATTGTCTTTAATACGGAGGCTTAATCGCAGTGTGTTTCTAAAATCGCTAGTTATGGAATTTTCGGAGAAAATGCTGTTTCCCTTCGTCGCCGATCTTCCGAGGCGAGTTGCTCCGATTAGAAGGATTTTGTCACAACCAGATAAATGAATGTTTCAATGTTCAACCCAACCCTGCAAATCGGTGGATGAAGCATGAACAACGATCAACGATCAACCGTCGGATCACAATGAAAATCAGTTAGGATGACGACAAGCCGAGACTTTCTGATCGCGATTTTTACAAGGATACGACACTAGAGGTCTATTCTGTCTGGGCTCTCCTCTTGTCATGCTATAAGGGCTACATTGGATACTTTAACTCATATACGTTTGTTCGTACATACTATGATATGTGACGTGTTTGTCCATCTTGTTGCATTGTGTTCACGAGACACGATTTGTTCATCTTAGAATTTTGACAGCAGATGATTTATTTTCTATTTGTCTGTGTATGGATGGCAATAACATCCCTCCTCGGCCGCACAGAAGCCAAAGTAAGCCCGGTTTGGGTATTATATGAACGCTTCATACGCTACTTCATAATATGTATAACATTGTTATGTTTGTATTGTTCTGATGTCACACCAGTGACTGATTGTACAGTTCTGATTGTTTGCATAATTCTGATTGTGTGTTTAGATATAATAGTTAATAACAGTAAACATAATGCTGATTGTCGATATAGTTCTGATAGTTCGTAAAAGTAAATATAATTCTGATTGTCGATATAGTTCTGATAGTTCGTAAAAGTAAATATAATTCTGATTGTCGATATAGTTCTGATAGTTCTGATAGTTCATAAAGTTAAACATAATTCTGATTGACAGTTCATAATGTCAATATAATTCTGATTGTCTGTATAGTTCTGATAGTTCATAATTTCAATATAAATCTGATTGTCTGTATAGTTCTGATAGTTCATAAAGTCAATATAATTCTGATTGTCAATATAGTTCTGATAGTTCATAAAGTCAATATAATTCTGATTGTCTGTATAGTTCTGATAGTTCATAAATGTCAATATATTGTTTGCATAGTTTTGATTGTCTGTTAAGTTCCGATTGTTCTATATAGCTGTTATTGTTTGTTTAGCTGTGTTAGTTTGCAAAAGTCAAAACAGTTACGAATAAGCTGGGAATCAGTGATAACAGGTGTTTGCTTAATCGGTAACTATGCTCTGCCTTTCCTATTGCACCCTCATCCCACACAGTTTTATAACCAATGGTATATGCTAACGGTGTACCAAGCAATACTCTTACCACACAGTGGCGGATCCAGAGGGGGGTTGGGGTTGGGGTCTTTTAAAAAGACTAAAGACCACATGGAAGTTAATGTTTTGCAATGGCGGAGCCAAGGTGGCCCTGAACTACACCACCCCACCCCCCTTTGAAAATTTCTGGATCCGCCTATGTCACACCACCACGGCCTAAATGACATGTTATCATAAAGGGTTTGAGAAATCAATTATAAATTCACAAAGTTTCATAGTTAGAAGCATGTAAGAGCAAAACAGTTCTTGTCGCCCAGTCATGTTGATGTGGATAATGAACTGTAATGACTGTAATTACCAAATACCTGACCTTGGGTTTCTCGAAAAAAACTTCTTCAAACTCTTTACATAAAATGAATCACACCACATGTACATTCAGTTTATTTATTTATAGTATTTCCGTTCAGCCTTATATGAAAAAAATCTTTCGTTTTAGACCAATGAGCATCTTTCAGTCTACGTTTATATTCTGAAAGTGAAAATACGTGGCTATTTTGTCGCATAGACGAAAACGGCATTTGTGAATGCTGCCATCAGTACACGGCAATTGTAAAACCTTGCCATATTTGTATAATTATACCTTTTCAGCAAAAAACACTTGAAATTTCTTGGTTTGCTTTTCATACATGGTTTGCCATATGAAGTTTGTGCTGGAACAGCGATTTTAACAACATCCGGGTCATCGCAAACCCAAATTGAGTTTAATGTTGGCTTTCAACATTACTTGCCACTTTACAACTAACAGCATCATTTTAAGCTTTCATTGCATTGGTGTTCTGCGTTGTGATTCAGAGCTTCCAGTCCGGAGAGAGAAAAAGGTTTGAGATCCCGGGGTCCATGGGTCGCCCTCCTCGGCTGGATCCTGAAGCCCCCGTGAAGCCAACGCATAATTGCAAATTCCCTTCTCAGAAAACTATTATTCGAACCTATTTGTGGGATTGGTAATGGTATTATATTTTTGTTTTTCATTTGAACCAAGGGTTTATCAGTTATGTCTTGAAAGCGTTGATGCACGAATCTCATGCCAAATGAGTGAGTGAGTTCGGTTTTACGACGCTTTTAGCAATATTCAGCATTTGATACCATTGATCACAGCTGCTTGATTTCGAGACTTCGGACTGAATATCACATCGATGGACAGGCCCTAGCGTGGTTTCACTCATACCTCTCACAGAGACAGCAATCTGTCCTCATTGATGGAAGTTTATCTGATCCCCAGGAACTGACATGTGGAGTACCACAAGGCTCGGTACTAGGCCCTGTGCTTTTTACCCTGTACATAAAACCCCTTGCCAGCGTTGTTCAAGATCATGATATTCTTCACCATCAATATGCCGATGATTCACAACTGATGAAGATGTTCTAGCCTGATCCCTTGAGTGTCACTTCTGCTGCAGACAGCCTTTCAGAGTGCTTTGATGACGTCAAGGATTGGATGTCCAACAACAAATTGAAGTTAAACGACTCTAAAACTGAATGTTTGCTGACTGGAACCAAAGCAAAACGGAAACATACAGACTTAAACTCTCTCACTTTAGGACACTGCACCATTCTCTTATCAGAATCCGTCAGAGATCTTGGGGCCATCATTGATCCAGAGCTTAGTCTCGAAGGACACGTCACCCATCTTGTCAAAACGTCATATTTTCAACTCAGGAACATCGGGAGGATCAGAAAATATCTGACAGTATAGTACTAAGACTCCATCAGTGACAGTATATACCTTGATGGCAGTTTTTAGCGTTACAAGCCCCTGTGATTTGATAAAAATATTCCCGAGTACTTAAATTGTTTATGGTAATATGTCATTTTTTTAGAAAATCATGAAAAATATATATCGTCACATTAAAAGTACAAAGAACGTAGCTAACAGAATTGTACTGCCTAATGTGAAGTTTCTAATAAGAATAATGCCATGAACGGTGGGAGATTCAAATACACGCACGTGCGTTTGTTTACATAACGGCTCTCTCATGGAGCGTATTTCTGACGATCCTACGGGCTTCTTTTGTAGATTGTACGTGCGCTTTCCAACATTTTTAGGAATTATAGTTATAAATATAGTTTCAAAGCAATAACATTATATCTATATATAACGAATCGACTTTAATAGCATTGGGCTTATATTTCACATCTCTATGGGTATTTTAGTCTGACTCTTTGGGGGTCATTCATATTGTTTTCAGCGTATTCATTTTAGGATGCCACCAGGGTTTTGACAGCAAGGTTACATAAATGTTCAGTTTGAGAAATATTTTAATTTTAATTATTTTAGTATCTGCTTTTAGATTTAAAGTAACTGAAAAAAATATAATTTTATTTGCATATTCAATTTTTTAAAATGCCATTTGTGAATCTTAAACCCCAATTTGAAAATGATACATATACATTTGGAAATATAAGGTGAACAGCTGGTAATACATTACGTTAGAATATGTATTTAACAAAATATATTTTTCTCCTTCTTTTAGTTGTATCAAAGAGGTTTAATTCTTTAAAATAGATAAATAAAGACAAATGCAAAAGCAGCAATACCACATACGAGTGCATCGGTGATATAAGTAGCATTGGAATCAAACAGTAATAGAGTTATCGTTCTTGTTTAAAATAGTTCGAAGCTAATGCGTCAATATGAAATCATCCCAGAGGGGCACGAAATTCGTGACCAACTCGAGTTATTCCGGGACAAGACGAATAGCGACTCGTGCCCTTCTGGAAAGATTTCATATTTCAACTTTTGAGTATAGTTCATGTGAACGTTAGATGGCAGCTGTGTGTATTTATTATTCGCATGTTTGATATCAGATTAACGTGTGAAAGACATTTTGGAAGACACGACTGAACAACAAAGTTCAGAAAATATCTGCACAAGGAGTGCTGCTGTGTCAGAACGGCAGCTGTCGTGTTATTTGCCTCTTTGGTGTTTTGCCGCAGTGAACAATATTCCAGATTTAGGATGGTCCATTGTGAAAAATCTGAATGAGACTATCCACTTATGTAGATCTAACAACTTCGGATATATAAACTACCGGGCCAAAGAAAGTTATCACTTTTAAAGTAATTGTATGAAAATACAATATAAAAAACCGCCGGTACAGGTTTAAACACAAGTATAAAACATTCGCCAAAACGCAACATGAGCCAGAAAACAACTCAGCTCTCCGAAAACTTCGTTTGAATTGTGCATTTTTCAAAACGTGTGAAACGTAAAATGTCGAACATTGGTCCAAATGCACGTTCATGATTGTGGCATAAATACTGGTGTTGGACAGAGCAAGCATCACGAATATGCCAAGGCTTAAGTTACGCAAGCGCAACGATAAGGTCGGCATTGGCCAATATGGGGGCTTCTCAACGTCAGTTGGCAAGGACCTACAACTGCAGCCAGGCCACCATCAACAAATCTATAAACCGCTACCAGCAAACAGCGTAGCTGGTATACGAGCCTACCACCCCTTCCGTGGAATGGGCTTGACACCCGTCTACACCGTCAACGCAGACTACAATGGGCACGAACTGTAATTCGGTGGCAGCGACGTGACTGGGAGATTCCTCTGTACAGATGAAAGTCGCTTCAGAAACGATGGCAACGTTCGAGTTTTCCGATGTAGAGCGTTCAAGAAGTTCATCCGTTCGATGGAGGAGGTGGCATTTGTGGCCAAAGAACAACGAAACCAGTTATCATCCAAGGAAATCTGAATGCTCAGCAATACAGTGATGAAGTGTTGAGACCTTTTGTGGTGCCCAGCCAAGAGAAGTCATTTTGCAGTACGACAACGCAAGAATACCTGCACAACATTGACGTCAACCTACTGCATTGGCCAGTGCTGACGTCATCCGCCGACTGACGACGTCAGTGAGACGTGTGTTGACGTGTATGGATACCCAGGGTTATAACACACTCGCTATTGACTCCTGTCTCATTATGTCACTCTTGAAGCACTTTTTGAATGATTTGTGTAATTTTAAATTCTAACTCTTTGACTCTTTCTTAATGAATGCAAATGCAACACCAGCGTTACAGTCAGATTATTGGAAAACGATTTGTTTGCAAAATAATTATCATAAATCTCCCGCAGGTATTTGTTTCTATTTTTTGTCAAGTGAAGTCGGTGATAATTTTCTTTCATACTGACGTGCAATCAACCCAGACTGGTTAGCTGCCTCTTAGAACAAGCATCGGTTGTAGGAATATAAATAGAATACCCCCAGGTTCCTTCTGTCAGAGAGCAGAAGGTCAGTGATTCCATACCCTGGACGTGGCAGCACAAAAGATGTTGAAAGACGGGACTTGTTAACCGGCATACCCATCGCAATATAGATCTTAAACGTGACATTTGCATCCCATTACCCATCGCCATTACAAACATCCCTTCCGGTCCTTGTCCTTCCCACAGGGGCGTGTCATTTTGTAGGGAAATCATCTCGCTTTTGATCCGTAGGCCTCGACGGGGCCTTAAAAATAGTTTACGTGGTGAAATCTAACTTAGATTGAGGAGGGAGTGGTTCCGTCGTTACATCCCGTTCCTTTTATATAGTACTAAGGTACTATATGCCTATATGTCTTTCTAACGCTGTTTCTAAGCGTGACACTGCCCTGTGGTCCATCCCACTGTCTCTGGAGGCAACCACCTGGAGCTGTTTTAAGTATAAATACTTTAGTTTATAAAAGGTGTGTCGGGGATGTTTACAACACCTATATACACACCTATACGAGATTAGAAAACTTGGTTGTATAAATACGAGGACGAGACCAGACTTATCACATTCCTCCAGACGACACGCAGACGACAGCACTTCGGAACAGACAGCTGGTCATAGCAAAAGAAGACAAAAGAAAAAATAGTATGTGTACTCAAGAACGTAACCTAACGGTTCTTGATGTTTTTCTTGGACAAGAAGAAGTAGTCATAGAGGAATCAAATCACACAAGGATTCTCGTAGAAGGCTATAGTTCTGGAATGCCCACCACAAAATCTCAAAGGCCTACCGCCGTGAAATCCTCTACCAGATCGGACCCTTTTTCACACAGAACTAAAAGCAGGACAGAAATACAACACCTAATGAAACGATGTCAACAAGTCTCCGCGAAAGACTCTGAGTATTCCAAGACCATGAGTTCCAAGGTTCCGCTTCTTCCATATATTTCAGAAAAAGAAACGAGTCCCTCAGATGGAAACCATTCTTCAAGGATTGCAAAGATGGATAGTTTGGACTGCTACATGCCACGTGACTTACCAACCTGTCGTAGAAAACAGCTATCTGTGCATTGGGCAGATAGCAGTAATTCAGTGATAGAAACGGTGTACTACATTGAAGCTATTCCCAGAAGTCCAAGGCAGAGGCCTCCTTCACTATTGATCCCACTGATGCCCCGACTGGAGAAAAGGCCTATTAGTTTGCCTTTGATAGCAGTAGAAGGTGATTTTACAGTTGGAGTTTGATGATGATATTGCGTTGGGTGTTGCAGTACGACCGGAGCTTGTAGCCGCTTTGTATGAAATGTACGTTATATATCATTATCAAGCAATAATATGCATTATGTGCCGAATATGATTTGTTTTTTCCATCTAAGTTTGTTTGAGGGGCGGAGGGGTCACGCTGTAGATCCGGGTTCGATTTCCCACTTGGGTACAATGTGTGAAGCCTATATCTGGCCTCTTCCGCCGTGATAACGCTGGAATATTGCTAAAAGCGGCGTAAAACTAAACTCACTCACTCCACATTGGATGGACTGAGTCTAAGTTAAGGCATCATCAGTGTTGGTACTGTGTATCAACTTTAAATGATGATATCAATGGCTTCGAAAATTATGCTTGCAGGGACCTATCTTGGATTCTGAATGAAATGAGAATGCTGGGCAAACTGGGACAATATTGCGTTTTTCAAAATTTGGATTTTAAATTAAAATTTAATTGAAAAGAGGAATTGTTACTTCCGTTTTGGGTTCCGCAGATTGGGTTCCTCGAACTAAACTCACTCACTCACTTATTACAACTGAGTGATAATATACTTATTTTAATGCTCTACAACGATTTGTTATAAAGCTTAAAATATGTGTTATTCATATATAATCTGAAAAAAAATCGCACACGTGAAGAGCAACCTCCTCGTGGTTTGTGCTGGGTTGACTCGGGGTGCAATAGGTCCACAGCAACCCATTGTTGGTTGTAAAAGGCGAGGAAATTGGGCAACATGTTTCTGTGGGTTGCGCCGTGTCGGTGGAGGACGGTATTCTGGTGGTTGAGGGCACTGCTTCCAGGAATAGCGTTCCTTTGCCCAATACGCCATTTCGAACCTTACTTCACCTGGATGACCCCGTGAAGATCCGGGTTAGAATTGATCTTCAGTGACCCCTGCTTGTTGTAAGAGTCGACTAATGGGATTGGGTGGTCAGACTCGTCATCGTATCCCAATTGCGTATATAGATGCTCACGCTGTTGATCACGGGATTGTCTGGTCCAGACTCGATTATTTGCAGACTGCCGCCATTTAGCTGGAATATTGCGGCCTAAAACTAAACTCACTCACTTGACCTAGACGGATGGTAGAAGGGACCAGATTCTATCAATCGGCTGGACATGCCAGCCTATACCACTATCAGGGGCGGATCCAGGATTTTGGAGAAGGGAGTGTGTGTGAAGAGTGAAATTTGTTTCTTCGGAGAATACTAACGCACCGCATACTTTATAGCAAAGTAAATGCCAACCTTGGGGAAATCATACATGTATATAAAAAACAATTAATGAGCACCGATATTAAAGGTATGGAATATGATTGCGAAAACCACAAGGATTCTAATTCCAGCGCTACCCTTCTTAAAGACAGAAACCAGTTATTAACTAATAATTCTGATATTACTAATAAACTTGGTAAAACTGACCAAGCATTCTTCCTCATCTAATTATGTGCCTCAACTCCAAAATTATGAAAAGTAACCCCAGCAAGAAAAGAAAACTATTAATTTCAATTCAGACAATGGGGAAGATTAGAATGACATTCTTTCTGTATCCTACATGACAGAGTTTTAGAGTGATATGGATTGGGTCTGCAGATTGTTAAAAGATTTGCCTCATAAAGAGGGGTGATGGAACTGAAGAAAACCTCCTTCTATTGAATCCTATCTATCCTGCTATTCATTGCAAACATTCCTTTTCAAACATACAAAACCTTAAATTCTGAACTTTATTTTTGGTTTCATATCCTTTTTAGATACTGCCTTGCTACTGTGTTTATTTACAAAACGGATGACAAATACTTAAACTGATATTTCAAAGGATGTAAGACTAAAATTCAACATGTTGTATGCAAGATTTGTACTCAGTTTCCTTTGTGAGAATGTGTTCATGATATAGCTTCATAAACCCTTGGTCTCTACTGGGTCTCACATGGAATATTTAATAACAGTGGTGCCTCTTGAACAAGCATCGGTTGTAGGAATATAAAATAGAATACCCCCAGGTTTCTTCTCGTCAGGGAGCAGAAGGTTTGGTGCGATTCCATACCCTGACCCCTGTCAGCACCAAACATGTTGAAAAGACGGACTTGTTAACCTCCATACCCATCGCAATATAGATCTTAAACGTGACATTTGCATCCCATTACCCATTGCCATTACAAACATCCCTTCCGATCCTTGTCCATCCCACTGCCTCTGGAGGCAACCACCTGGAGCTGTTTTTAGTATAAATACTTTAGTTTTTTAAAGGTGTGTCGGGGAGGTTTACAACACCTATATACACACCTATACGAGATTAGAAAACGTGGTTGTATAAATACGAGGACGAGACCAGACTTATCACATTCCTCCAGACGACACGCAGACGACAGCACTTTGGAACAGACAGGTCGTCATAGCAAAAGAAGAAGAAAAAAGAAAAATAGCATGTGTAATCAAGAACGTAACCTAACGGTTCTTGATGTTTTCTTGGACAAGAAGAAGTAGTCATAGAGGAATCTCATCACACAAGGATTCTCGTAGAGGGCTATAGTTCTGGAATGCCCACCACAAAATCTCCAAGGCCTACCGCCGTGAAATCCTCTACCAGATCGGACCCTGTTTCACACAGAACTAAAAGCAGGACAGAAATACAACATATCATGAAAAGATGTCAACAGGTCTCCGCGAAAGACTCAAGTCCAAGGCAGAGGCCTTTCTGCACTATTGATCCCATTGATGACCCGACTGCAAGAAAGGCCTATTAGTTTGCCTTCCTTTGATAGCAGAAGGTGATTTTACAGTTGCAGTATGATGATGATATTGCCCTGGGTGTTGCAGTACGACCGGAGCTTGTAGCCGCTTTGTATGAAATGTAATGTTTATATATCATTATCAAGCAATAAAATGCATTATGTGCCGAATATGATTTTTTTTTCCATCTAAGTATGTTTTAGGGTGGAGGGGTCACACGTGTAGATCCGGGTTCGATTTCCACTTGGGTACAATGTGTGAAGCCTATATCGGGCGTCTTCCCGCCGTGATAACGCTGGAATATTGCTAAAAGCGGCGTAAAACTAAACTCACTCACTCCACATTGGATGGACTGAGTCTAAGTTATGGCATCATCAGTGTTTGTACTGTGTATCAACTCTAAATGATGATATCAATGGCTTCGAAATTTATGCTTGCAGGACCTATCTTGGATTCCTGAATGAAATGAGAATGCTGGGCAAACTGGGACAATATTGTGTTTTTCAAAATTTGGATTTTAAATTTAAATTTAATTGAAAAAGAGGAATTGTTACTTGTTTTGGGTTCCGCACATTGGGTTCCTCTAACTAAACTCACTCACTTATTACAACTAAGTGATAATATACATATTTTACTGCTCTACAACGATTTGTTATAAAGCTTAAAATATTTGTTATTCATATATAATCTGGAAAAAATTCGCACACGTGAAGAGCAACCTCCTCGTGGTTTGTGTTGGGTTGACTCGGGGTGCAATAGGTCCACAGCAACCCATTGTTGGTTGTAAAAGGCGAGGAAATTGGGCAACATGTTTCTGTGGGTTGCGCCGTGTCGGTGGAGGACGGTATTCTGGTGGTTGAGGGCACTGCTTCCGGGAATAGCGTTCCTTTGCCCAATACGCCATTTCGAACTTACTTCACCTGGATGACCCGTGAAGATCCGAGTTAGAATTGATCTTCAGTAACCCATGCTTGTTGTAAGAGTCGACTAATGGGATCGGGTGGTCAGACTCGTCATCGTATCCCAATTGCGAATATGGATGCTTCTCACATTGTACCCATGTTGGGATTTGAACCCGGGTCTTCCGTGTGATGAGCGGAGACTTTAACCACTAGGCTACCCCACCGCCCCTATTGAATTTGATAGGGAAAAAAACAAAAACAATAACTTGTAGGTGTCGCCTTTCAAAGAAGGAATTGTGTTTGTGCATTTTCAAATCAATATCAATTCATGATGATAGCAAGAGATTATGGAATGGTGATCGTAACCTCTGCCCTATTGGGTCTCACATGGAATATTTGACAGTGGTATAAACTTTTGATTAGAAGAATGAACTCAAATGACATCAAGACAGTTAATTTTTTATTTCACTTTCTTATCATTCATTGCAAACAAACATAGTTGGGAAAATATTGACAACGCTGTGTTTAACAAGTACGAGAGCTCTAGTGATGCAGGTTCATCTATTTAGGTGTGAGTGAGTGAAAGTTTTCTCAAACCAATCACTAACATTCCAGCCAAGTCACACTGACAGTTAGACTAGCATCTCGCCTCTGAAAAGAACATTTCACAGAAGAAAAAAATGTTCCTAAATTATATTCACAAAAAATAGTAGAATGTAGTCCAGACTTTCTTCATGTCCAGAGACTAAAACAAATCTGCAGAGCTACAATAGCTTGGAACATTTCATAACAAAAGTAAAGATTCTAATCACCCATCGCGGACATGCTATTCAAAGTGGGGGCAGTAGGGTAGCCTAGTGGTTAAAGCGTTCGCTCATCACACCGAAGACCAGGGTTCGATTCCCCACATGGGTACAATGTGCTACGCCTCATTTCTTGTGTCCCCCGCCATGATATTACTGGAATATTGCTAAAGGTGCCATAAAACCATACTCACTCACTCACTCATTCTGCCATGAGGTGTAATGGAATACCCTCAGCAGTAGCAAGTAGGAAGAACAAAGATCTGATTTGAATGAAACTGTTAAGCATTTATTAGGGCTCCTTGCCATTAGGCAGGAGACCTATTGTAATCGTTCGTGTTTTTATTATTATTATTATTATTATTATTATTATTATTTATTCTTCCGCCGTATTTTGTAACTGAGCTACAGAGAGCACCGCTGGACAGAATGCCTTGACAAAAATCACCCAGATGCCCACCGAGGGGTACATATCGCGCTTTAAAATCTGTAGGCTGTAGGACCAATAGCAAAGGGCAGATAATTCAAAATTAATTCAAAAATTTCAATTTCAAATGCAAATTTCTCCAAAACTAATGCTCCAATGTGTGCCAAAGTTCTGGAGCAGATGCGCAATCAAAATGCCTACAATTTCGCCTGGACGGCTCAAGTCGCTAAAATGCAACGTTTGGCCGCTATTTTGGATTGAAGTTTTTGGTGATGTTTTCAGCAAAATGCTGACTACTTTCCTCCCAAAATGTGCTGCACTGAAACTTCAAGAGCTACGGCTTTTCAAACTTTGCATACTTTGTGTCTATGCACCTTACTACTACACAGCATCGTCAAATGTGGCTATGTGTATTTGATGGCCGCCATGTTTGACGCTACTTCTGGCAAAGTTGTCTTCAAAAACTTTCACGGGCTTCTTTGCCATTTTGTGCCAAACTAAACTTAGCACATACAACACTTTAAACGCTTGTTCTGAAGTGGCCTTTGGTTGTTGAACATTTTCTGTTCTTGGTCCTATGTCAAAAGTCACGTGATGCGGCGGCCATATTTGATTGAAGATGTTTATCGGAAATGTGCAGATTTTGTAGGGTAGGCATTTTCGCAATCCATAACTCTGAATGTATGAACTGCAGAACGCTGTAAATGAGCCGATGTACAATGTATACCTCAAATATTATTGCCCATAAGCTATGTTGCGATATCGTGATTAGTTACGGATATCTAGATGTTTGTTTCTGTTGTTTATTTTGTACTAAAATGTATTTTCAAAAATGGCAGCGTCATTACTATTTCAACTATGCAGCTAGAATCTGGCAGTACGAAGTAACTTGGTATGTTGAACATTTTTGTTCTTGGGTTCATGTCAAAATGTGTATTGCTTGGCGGCCATATTGGATTACGTCAGATTCTGATGATACTTCACCTTATAAACAGCATAACTGGTCAGGTTCTGCACAGAAGGCATTCAAACTTGGCGGTATGCATCAACATAGGATGCTTAACATTTCGTGTTCTTACATGTATTTCAAAAGTGTGATCGTTTGGCAGCCATATGGCATTGAAAATTGCACAAATGCATTATGTGTCCAAAACGGCATAAAACAGCATATAACTCCACCACTATTGCTCCAATCGCTTCCATATTTGGTATGTGACTTGGTCATGAGGATGCCGATCATTTTGTCTGGTTGTCCCAGATCGATATCTCTAGCCGTTTGGCCGCCATCTTGGATTAAAGTTTTTCATTTTCAGGTTGCCATAACAACAACAGTTGAAATTTAAATGACTTGACTTTTACAGCATCGTTAGGCACAGTCAGTGGAATGCTGTGTGCAAAATCTCAACTCTGTACATTTCATAGTTCCGGAGATACTAACTATACAGTATTTTGGCGGACAGACATGCGGACAGACGGCGGACATATTTGTCACTAAATCTGACCAGCGCATATGATACATCGGGTCTGGGCAAAGCAGAAACACTAATTCCTTTTACCCTAGAGGCAATAACAACGGCGTCTTAGCTCGCCAAAAAACGTGTTTTTGTCCTGTGACGGACCGGTCAAATGACCTTGACCCCGTGACCTTGGTGACCTTGACCATTAGAAAGCATTTTTGACATACTATCAAGTTCCGGGGTTAAAACCCCGAAAAAACTCAAAAATAAGCGACTTTATTAGGGCTCCTTGCCATTAGGCAGGAGACCTATTGTAATCGTTCGTGTTTTTATTATTATTATTATTATTATTATTATTATTTATTCTTCCGCCGTATTTTGTAACTGAGCTACAGAGAGCACCGCTGGACAGAATGCCTTGACAAAAATCACCCAGATGCCCACCGAGGGGTACATATCGCGCTTTAAAATCTGTAGGCTGTAGGACCAATAGCAAAGGGCAGATAATTCAAAATTAATTCAAAAATTTCAATTTCAAATGCAAATTTCTCCAAAACTAATGCTCCAATGTGTGCCAAAGTTCTGGAGCAGATGCGCAATCAAAATGCCTACAATTTCGCCTGGACGGCTCAAGTCGCTAAAATGCACCGTTTGGCCGCTATTTTGGATTGAAGTTTTTGGTGATGTTTTTCAGCAAAATGCTGACTACTTTCCTCCCAAAATGTGCTGCACTGAAACTTCAAGAGCTACGGCTTTCAAACTTTGCATACTTTGTGTCTATGCACCTTACTACACAGTAGCATCGTCAAATGTGGCTATGTGTATTTGATGGCCGCCATGTTTGACGCTACTTCTGGGCAAAAGTTGTCTTCAAAACTTTCACGGGCTTCTTTGCCATTTTGTGCCAAACTAAACTTAGCACATACAACACTTTAAACGCTTGTTCTGAAGTGGCCTTTGGTTGTTGAACATTTTCTGTTCTTGGTCCTATGTCAAAAGTCACGTGATGCGGCGGCCATATTTGATTGAAGATGTTTATCGGAAATGTGCAGATTTTGTAGGGTAGGCATTTTTCGCAATCCATAACTCTGAATGTATGAACTGCAGAACGCTGTAAATGAGCCGATGTACAATGTATACCTCAAATATTATTGCCCATAAGCTATGTTGCGATATCGTGATTAGTTACGGATATCTAGATGTTTGTTTCTGTTGTTTATTTTGTACTAAAAATGTATTTTCAAAAATGGCAGCGTCATTACTATTTCAACTATGCAGCTAGAATCTGGCAGTACGAAGTAACTTGGTATGTTGAACATTTTTGTTCTTGGGTTCATGTCAAAATGTGTATTGCTTGGCGGCCATATTGGATTACGTCAGATTCTGATGATACTACCTTATAAACAGCATAACTGGTCAGGTTCTGCACAGAAGGCATTCAAACTTGGCGGTATGCATCAACATAGGATGCTTAACATTTCGTGTTCTTACATGTATTTCAAAAGTGTGATCGTTTGGCAGCCATATGGCATTGAAAATTGCACAAATGCATTATGTGTCCAAAACGGCATAAAACAGCATATAACTCCACCACTATTGCTCCAATCGCTTCCATATTTGGTATGTGACTTGGTCATGAGATGCCGATCATTTTTGTCTGGTTGTCCCAGATCGATATCTCTAGCCGTTTGGCCGCCATCTTGGATTAAAGTTTTTTCATTTTCAGGTTGCCATAACAACAACAGTTGAAATTTAAATGACTTGACTTTTACAGCATCGTTAGGCACAGTCAGTGGAATGCTGTGTGCAAAATCTCAACTCTGTACATTTCTCATAGTTCCGGAGATACTAACTATACAGTATTTTGGCGGACAGACATGCGGACAGACGGCGGACATATTTGTCACTAAATCTGACCAGCGCATATGATACATCGGGTCTGGGCAAAGCAGAAACACTAATTCCTTTTACCCTAGAGGCAATAACAACGGCGTCTTGGCTCGCCAAAAACGTGTTTTGTCCTGTGACGGACCGGTCAAATGACCTTGACCCGTGACCTTGGTGACCTTGACCATTAGAAAGCATTTTTGACATACTATCAAGTTCCGGGGTTAAAACCCCGAAAACTCAAAATAAGCGACTTTTATTAGGGCTCCTTGCCATTAGGCAGGAGACCTATTGTAATCGTTCGTGTTTTTATTATTATTATTATTATTATTATTATTATTTATTCTTCCGCCGTATTTTGTAACTGAGCTACAGAGCACACGCTGGACAGAATGCCTTGACAAAAATCACCCAGATGCCCACCGAGGGGTACATATCGCGCTTTAAAATCTGTAGGCTGTAGGACCAATAGCAAAGGGCAGATAATTCAAAATTAATTCAAAAATTTCAATTTCAAATGCAAATTTCTCCAAAACTAATGCTCCAATGTGTGCCAAAGTTCTGGAGCAGATGCGCAATCAAAATGCCTACAATTTCGCCTGGACGGCTCAAGTCGCTAAAATGCACCGTTTGGCCGCTATTTTGGATTGAAGTTTTTGGTGATGTTTTTCAGCAAAATGCTGACTACTTTCCTCCCAAAATGTGCTGCACTGAAACTTCAAGAGCTACGGCTTTCAAACTTTGCATACTTTGTGTCTATGCACCTTACTACACAGTAGCATCGTCAAATGTGGCTATGTGTATTTGATGGCCGCCATGTTTGACGCTACTTCTGGGCAAAGTTGTCTTCAAAACTTTCACGGGCTTCTTTGCCATTTTGTGCCAAACTAAACTTAGCACATACAACACTTTAAACGCTTGTTCTGAAGTGGCCTTTGGTTGTTGAACATTTTCTGTTCTTGGTCCTATGTCAAAAGTCACGTGATGCGGCGGCCATATTTGATTGAAGATGTTTATCGGAAATGTGCAGATTTTGTAGGGTAGGCATTTTTTAGCAATCCATAACTCTGAATGTATGAACTGCAGAACGCTGTAAATGAGCCGATGTACAATGTATACCTCAAATATTATTGCCCATAAGCTATGTTGCGATATCGTGATTAGTTACGGATATCTAGATGTTTGTTTCTGTTGTTTATTTTGTACTAAAATGTATTTTCAAAAAATGGCAGCGTCATTACTATTTCAACTATGCAGCTAGAATCTGGCAGTACGAAGTAACTTGGTATGTTGAACATTTTTTGTTCTTGGGTTCATGTCAAAATGTGTATTGCTTGGCGGCCATATTGGATTACGTCAGATTCTGATGATACTACCTTATAAACAGCATAACTGGTCAGGTTCTGCACAGAAGGCATTCAAACTTGGCGGTATGCATCAACATAGGATGCTTAACATTTCGTGTTCTTACATGTATTTCAAAAGTGTGATCGTTTGGCAGCCATATGGCATTGAAAATTGCACAAATGCATTATGTGTCCAAAACGGCATAAAACAGCATATAACTCCACCACTATTGCTCCAATCGCTTCCATATTTGGTATGTGACTTGGTCATGAGATGCCGATCATTTTTGTCTGGTTGTCCCAGATCGATATCTCTAGCCGTTTGGCCGCCATCTTGGATTAAAGTTTTTTCATTTTCAGGTTGCCATAACAACAACAGTTGAAATTTAAATGACTTGACTTTTACAGCATCGTTAGGCACAGTCAGTGGAATGCTGTGTGCAAAATCTCAACTCTGTACATTTCATAGTTCCGGAGATACTAACTATACAGTATTTTGGCGGACAGACATGCGGACAGACGGCGGACATATTTGTCACTAAATCTGACCAGCGCATATGATACATCGGGTCTGGGCAAAGCAGAAACACTAATTCCTTTTACCCTAGAGGCAATAACAACGGCGTCTTAGCTCGCCAAAAAACGTGTTTTTGTCCTGTGACGGACCGGTCAAATGACCTTGACCCCGTGACCTTGGTGACCTTGACCATTAGAAAGCATTTTTGACATACTATCAAGTTCCGGGGTTAAAACCCCGAAAAACTCAAAAATAAGCGACTTTATTAGGGCTCCTTGCCATTAGGCAGGAGACCTATTGTAATCGTTCGTGTTTTTATTATTATTATTATTATTATTATTATTATTTATTCTTCCGCCGTATTTTGTAACTGAGCTACAGAGAGCACCGCTGGACAGAATGCCTTGACAAAAATCACCCAGATGCCCACCGAGGGGTACATATCGCGCTTTAAAATCTGTAGGCTGTAGGACCAATAGCAAAGGGCAGATAATTCAAAATTAATTCAAAAATTTCAATTTCAAATGCAAATTTCTCCAAAACTAATGCTCCAATGTGTGCCAAAGTTCTGGAGCAGATGCGCAATCAAAATGCCTACAATTTCGCCTGGACGGCTCAAGTCGCTAAAATGCACCGTTTGGCCGCTATTTTGGATTGAAGTTTTTGGTGATGTTTTTCAGCAAAATGCTGACTACTTTCCTCCCAAAATGTGCTGCACTGAAACTTCAAGAGCTACGGCTTTCAAACTTTGCATACTTTGTGTCTATGCACCTTACTACACAGTAGCATCGTCAAATGTGGCTATGTGTATTTGATGGCCGCCATGTTTGACGCTACTTCTGGGCAAAAGTTGTCTTCAAAACTTTCACGGGCTTCTTTGCCATTTTGTGCCAAACTAAACTTAGCACATACAACACTTTAAACGCTTGTTCTGAAGTGGCCTTTGGTTGTTGAACATTTTCTGTTCTTGGTCCTATGTCAAAAGTCACGTGATGCGGCGGCCATATTTGATTGAAGATGTTTATCGGAAATGTGCAGATTTTGTAGGGTAGGCATTTTTCGCAATCCATAACTCTGAATGTATGAACTGCAGAACGCTGTAAATGAGCCGATGTACAATGTATACCTCAAATATTATTGCCCATAAGCTATGTTGCGATATCGTGATTAGTTACGGATATCTAGATGTTTGTTTCTGTTGTTTATTTTGTACTAAAATGTATTTTCAAAAAATGGCAGCGTCATTACTATTTCAACTATGCAGCTAGAATCTGGCAGTACGAAGTAACTTGGTATGTTGAACATTTTTTGTTCTTGGGTTCATGTCAAAATGTGTATTGCTTGGCGGCCATATTGGATTACGTCAGATTCTGATGATACTACCTTATAAACAGCATAACTGGTCAGGTTCTGCACAGAAGGCATTCAAACTTGGCGGTATGCATCAACATAGGATGCTTAACATTTCGTGTTCTTACATGTATTTCAAAAGTGTGATCGTTTGGCAGCCATATGGCATTGAAAATTGCACAAATGCATTATGTGTCCAAAACGGCATAAAACAGCATATAACTCCACCACTATTGCTCCAATCGCTTCCATATTTGGTATGTGACTTGGTCATGAGATGCCGATCATTTTGTCTGGTTGTCCCAGATCGATATCTCTAGCCGTTTGGCCGCCATCTTGGATTAAAGTTTTTTTTCATTTTCAGGTTGCCATAACAACAACAGTTGAAATTTAAATGACTTGACTTTTACAGCATCGTTAGGCACAGTCAGTGGAATGCTGTGTGCAAAATCTCAACTCTGTACATTTCATAGTTCCGGAGATACTAACTATACAGTATTTTGGCGGACAGACATGCGGACAGACGGCGGACATATTTGTCACTAAATCTGACCAGCGCATATGATACATCGGGTCTGGGCAAAGCAGAAACACTAATTCCTTTTACCCTAGAGGCAATAACAACGGCGTCTTAGCTCGCCAAAAAACGTGTTTTTGTCCTGTGACGGACCGGTCAAATGACCTTGACCCCGTGACCTTGGTGACCTTGACCATTAGAAAGCATTTTTGACATACTATCAAGTTCCGGGGTTAAAACCCCGAAAACTCAAAATAAGCGACTTTATTAGGGCTCCTTGCCATTAGGCAGGAGACCTATTGTAATCGTTCGTGTTTTTATTATTATTATTATTATTATTATTATTATTTATTCTTCCGCCGTATTTTGTAACTGAGCTACAGAGAGCACCGCTGGACAGAATGCCTTGACAAAAATCACCCAGATGCCCACCGAGGGGTACATATCGCGCTTTAAAATCTGTAGGCTGTAGGACCAATAGCAAAGGGCAGATAATTCAAAATTAATTCAAAATTTCAATTTCAAATGCAAATTTCTCCAAAACTAATGCTCCAATGTGTGCCAAAGTTCTGGAGCAGATGCGCAATCAAAATGCCTACAATTTCGCCTGGACGGCTCAAGTCGCTAAAATGCACCGTTTGGCCGCTATTTTGGATTGAAGTTTTTGTGATGTTTTTCAGCAAAATGCTGACTACTTTCCTCCCAAAATGTGCTGCACTGAAACTTCAAGAGCTACGGCTTTCAAACTTTGCATACTTTGTGTCTATGCACCTTACTACACAGTAGCATCGTCAAATGTGGCTATGTGTATTTGATGGCCGCCATGTTTGACGCTACTTCTGGGCAAAAGTTGTCTTCAAAACTTTCACGGGCTTCTTTGCCATTTTGTGCCAAACTAAACTTAGCACATACAACACTTTAAACGCTTGTTCTGAAGTGGCCTTTGGTTGTTGAACATTTTCTGTTCTTGGTCCTATGTCAAAGTCACGTGAAGCGCTACGGCGTTCAACATTATCCGTGTGAATACAACGTATGGGGAGCTAAAAGGAAAAAATACTATTTGAGACGAACCCCAAACGAAAGAAAAAGAGTGCCAAACAAACTGACCCACACCTCCAGGCACACCACGCCAAACATTACGCAAAGAGGCTTCCAACAACGTGCCAGTGATCATAAATAATACTTACAGTAAATACCCCAAAGTTTGGACAGATTTAACGAAATAGGGACTTCTTTATATCACCGACGGCCCAGGGATACATTGCCGAATGTGTCATAAGTTTCATCGACATTTACAGCACGGCAGATTACCCGTGCAAAGCATGCGACGGTCTGAAGGAAGGCGCAAGGACGATATCTCCTATATAGAGACTACCACTGCAAAGCGTGGTCCACGTGCAGATATGGCAGACGAAGTGAATTTCAACGAGAAATGTAATTAACAATGACGAGGAGCTGTCAAATCTGAACTGGAACTTCAGCGGGTTGAAACACAAGCTGGACGATACTGAATAAGAAATAATTTGTCTAAGCACGCTATCTTTGGCTTATTGGAGATCTGGAATAGCGCTACACAAGATTAAAATACAGTGCAGTAGCGGCGTTATATCTTCATTGTAATTCAATCTTTTGTAAGGGGTATGACTTTAGACAGCTTTTAAAGATTGTCAATGAATGAGCGTTATTGGTCATGGTAAAAGTTGTAGCTGTGGTCTAAGGGGGGTAACCCTGGTTTGGCTGAAGGAAACGCTAGTAAAATCGTACACCACCACCAACGCGCCGACTTTGCAATACCCAAAGAGTAATGGGCTTTTGGTACCATTTGTGATTTCTGCAGTTTGCATATATTTCAAGCGTTCATAGGTGACCTGTATCGAATTGTTACGTGTATTTCCAGTATATATACCTGCTCTCGATTCACAAATTCGGTTGCAACAGCCCGAGTGTAACAGTGTGGTGGAGACTGATACAAACTACTCAAGTACCTTAATTGCTGTGCAATCACAAGTTCACTTGCGTCAGCGTGAGAGAGTGAGTGAGTGAGTTAAGTTCTACGCCGCACCCAGCAATATTCAAGCTTTATGGCGGGTACTTTATACCACCGATGGCCCAGGGATATATTACGGAATGTGCCATAAGTTTCTCCCACATATACGGCACGGCAGATTACCCGTGCAAAGCATGCGACAGTCTGAAGGAAGGCGCAAGGACGATATCTCCTATAAAGAGACTACCACTGCAAAGCGTGGTCCACGTGCAGATATGGGGAGACGATGTCAATTTCAATTGACAATGACGTGAGCTGTCCAGCGTGAGCGGGTTAAACACAAGCTAAACGATACTGAAGTATCAAATAGTATGTCTAAGTGTATTTTCAAAGACAACAGAGGGACAAGTGAAATTCTATTTTCCTCACTGTATAGTTGCTATCTTTATTGGTTCTCTATAGAGCACAATGAAAATTTGCAGTATGTATCTCAATCGTTTGCTGATCATTTTCTGTTCATGATGAGAACATAAACATGTGATTCTTTCCGTCGAATGGCACAGGTGTTATGTGCAAAAACCCCAGAGCGTTACACAAAATTAAGTACAGTGCAGTAGAGGTGTTATATCTTCATTGAAATTCAGTCTTTTGTAAGGGGTATGTCTTTAGGCAGCTTTTAAAGATTGTCAATGAATGAGCGTTCCGGGTCAGGGTAAAGTTCTAGCTGTGGTCTAAGGGGGGTAACTCTGGTTTAGCTGAAGTAAGCGCTAGTAAAATCGGCTCCGGTTTTGCAATGCCCGAAGAGTAATACGCTTCTGCTAACAATTCGGTGCTGTTTGAATGGATTTTAAAACTTCATAGGTGACCTGTATCGCGGTGTTACGTGTATTTCCAGTATATATATCTGCTCTCGATTCACAAATTCAGTTGCAACAGCCCGAGTGTAACAGTGTAATGGATACTGATAAAAACTACTGAAGTACCTTAACTGCTGTGTAATCACAAGTTCACTTGCGTGAGCGTGAGTGTGACTGACTGATTGAGTTTAGTTTTACGCCGCAGTCAGCAATATTCAAGCTATATGGCAGTACTTTTTACATCACCGACGGCCCAGGGATACATTGCCGAATGTTTCAAAAGAGTTTCTCACACATTTACGACGACACGGCACATTACCCGTGCAAAACATGCGACAGTCTGAAGAAAAGCGCGAGGACGATTATAGCCGCTCCATCAACCGCGCTGTTTGCAATTGATTCCACACAAACGCAGACAAGTTGTGCACGTTTATTCACCGTGTCAGCATGGATAGCACTTGAAAAGTAATAGGTAAGTATGCAGTCATAACATCTACATCTATATCTACATATCAACATGTGCATGGGATACCTTGGCGACTCTTTGTCGGCTTAATTTCCCCATCATGATATGTCCTATAAAGAGACTACCACTGCAAAGCGTGGTTCACGTGCAGATATGGGAGCCGAGAGAAGTGTGTATGGTTCGCGAAAGCTATGTAAATGTGCAAATGCCGCGCTCCTATCGATCTGCCCTTTCCAAGTTTAGATCCGGTTCTGCACCTCTAAAGTTGGAAACAGGCAGATATTCAAATATGCATGTAAATGAAGAGTGTGTTTTCAATGTAGTGATAAGATTTAAGTCGAACGTCAGGTACTGTTGGCATGTCCGTTGTACGATGATCTACGTGAAAGTTTATATGGCCATATGTGGTTCAGCTATCCCAACTTCCTAGATTTATGTTATAATGAAGAAATGATTTTACTATTTAAAGAACATGTTTATTTTACAGCCAAAACCTGCGTTCTTCAAAGAAGAAAACTTATTTTATGCGGCTAAATCCACAGTGTACCTTTTATCATATATGCCATTTCTATGTAATAGTCTCTCATAACCCCTTAATTGTGGCTCATTTTATGTATATATGTCTGTATATATCTGTACTTTTACATGAGGTGAGACTTAAGTAAAATATTTGTCTGTCTTCTCAGGACGTGGACAGACGGTTTTCCTTTGATGTGGTCTGTTTTTAAGCAAGGGATTAACTGGTCGGGAAGTGTTAAAATCTTAACTGTTACCGAATTGTGAAGGTTTCGTGAGTCTGTTCACTCTGGTAGTTCACTCTGGTAAGCGTGGTTAGCATGTGACTATGATAGGTGAGTGAGTTCACTCAGAAATCGCTTGCAGTGTTGACTGATTTCATAAAATGTGTTCACTCCGATAAGTGTACACGCTAGGTGAGTAATAATCACTGTCAGGAAATTGTTGCTACAGTTAGATTACAAATTACTTCTGACATTTCGAGGCGGAAGATATTTCTGCGTGAATTGACACACATACAGAATCCTGAAGAGAAGAAGAAATGACTGGTGTTCGTGGCATCAAGTGTTGTAAATCAACTGTATCTACAGGTAGCGACATCCTCACACCCCGCTGATCCAAATGAAACTGAGATTTGTCGATGTTTAATAACCGTGGGAACATTAGCGTCATTGCCGACACAGTGTATTATAATTTTATTAAAACTGTAAATAAACCCTTGTTTCGTTTCCTTATAATTACGCAGTCTAGTATTGCCTGAAGTCTTGCAATCACAAACTCTGTCTATTGTCTGGCGTTAATTATGTTAGTAACCCAAAGTGGACACATTTTTCTAGACTTTGTTTTACACGACTTAGGATGTCCACGCCCCGAGAATACCCTACTGGAGTACCTTAGTTGCTGTAAAACCACATGTTCACTTGTGTCAGCGTGAGAGGAACAGCTTAATTGATATTGATAAACGCTACAGAAATATCGTGGCTTCGTGTCGGCATGTCTTTTTTTCGTTGCTGTTGATATTTAGATGGAAATGGTGTCTACCAACAGTGCAGAAAAAAATCACACTAAACTCGCCAGGTACCTCTATCAGTAGCAATGCACCATAATAAAGAGCATGAAAATGTCATTCTTTTCGGTAAAATGACACATGAGTTGTGTTTACTGACTGTTAAATGTGAATCACGACTTGTCAGCTACATGTGACGTACATTTAGATTCACATAATGTCAGTCACAGTGAACCTTTCAAAGTATTTAGTTGAGGCCACAAAATTTTCTGTTTCTTTGACCGTTTGAACAAAGGGTTCTTCTGTTTTGATATTCATGATACCTAAGTGATATTATTTAAAGTATGAAAATAGGTTTTGTGATGAGTTTATCGAAACTTAATGACCTCCCAGTACTTCCAGTCGAAGAGCATTCGACTAGCAATGATGTGATTCATATTAACTAATACTATTACTACATTCATGAGATATGTGAGAGATGCAAAAGACTCGAAAGAAGTAAAGCCAAGGAGCCCTACATCGCTGCTCGCAGCTATATTTCCATAAATAATTACTAATAACAAATGAATGTATAGTGCTTCCATTAATAGTAGCCATGTCAAACCGCAGGGTTATTGAAGCATTGAGTCTAGTTCCTCCATGGGGAAGTCGTCCTCCATTTCATCCAAGTCTGTGGCTTGTGTGTCTGTTGGCTGACTTGAAGTTTTCACCGACTGAGAATTCTGAGAACCTTTGACTCGGGATGACCTTCCCAGGATTAGGTGTGTCTGCAAAAGATCATCATAGACATTGATGAACGGGTTTAAAATTACAATTGCTTGATGCCCGTGTCAAATAATATTTACCTACAGGTCAGGTTTGTTCCCAACTGGTAGTGTAACATGGCCACTACAAGAAGTGCATGAGAAAAATGCTGGCAACATTAAATAAACTATGTGTAGGATTCATAAAGACTATTTTGACGTGAACTACACCACTTCTGACAGCATTCAGCATACATTCATTGGTTTGGAGACAAACAGTTTGAACAGGCCACGTAAACACAACATGCTTCGCAGAAAACCAAGGAGCAGGACTTTTCCCGTGCGGTCAGACCACGTGGAAATCGAGAGATGCAGACTCCCTTGAGTTTGGACTTTACTCGAGTTCAGGTTTCACTTGAGTTTGGACTTTACTCGAGTTTCGTTTTATCAGCTCATCCACGTAGGATGTAGATAGACTGATGAAAAAACTTGGAAATAGAAGTTCCAAAGCTGGCTGCAAAAGAGCTATATAGTAGAAAATAGACTTTAAGCTGCAATAGAGCTAGATAGATTTGTGTAGACAATAGAATTTAAAGGTATCAAATTGAGTTAGCCATTTGCATTTGTTAAAAGAGATTCCCGTTCAGTTAACCATTTTTGTTATCACTTGGATTATTTCATCAGTTTCACAAAGATTTATTTCCCCGAACAGAACATTTCGAAACTTCTATTTATTTAGTTAGTTAGTTTAGTTTTCAATTCCACTGTGCAACATTCATGTTTCTGAACATTCATAGGGATCAATAAGCATTAACTGATTATCAATCCATTATTGATGAATATTGGGCAAGTAACTTCAAGCAAAAATATTAAAAAATCTGCTGAAAGAAATCAGCATATTGGACATCACCGGTGAGAGCTGACAGGTTTAGGCTTGGAATATTAACAAAACATCCTGAACACTACTTAGAAGGTGAGTGAGTGAATGACTGTTGAGTGAGTGAGTGACTTGTTAGCCAGCCCTACACATAGCATTTTATTTATATTTTCAAAGTTTCCCAATTTTTTTAATTTAATACAAACCACTCACTTATTTTTTTTCCCCCATCCTTGCGTATAATTTGACTCTCTTCAAAGTACTGGTTAGGATGGTTGATGCTGGTCTCAACATTGTCCCCCGAAATGTTGTGGGATGCATCAAAGTATCGCCCACACGCCAACTGATAGTGACCTTCCTTCGCAAACTTTGCTATCTGGAAAGAAGATGAAGAAGGAAAATTGTATAGGATATCATAAAAACAATATGTCTACCATATTCCATGATCCAGCATTTTGCAAGTCCATTTTTTCGATAATTATACATCTACCTCTTGATTTCTTCAAATAGGGGAGCGAGTGACTTAGGTTTACTATATTCTAGTTATGCCACTGTATGTGAGCGAGTATGGTTTTACACTGCTTTCAGCAATATTCCAAAAATATCATGGCGATGGACACCAGAAATGGGCTTCACACACTGTACCCATGTGGGAATCAACCCGGGCCTTCGGAATGACGAGCGAATGCTTTACCCACTAGGCTACCCCTCCACCCCAGTTATGCCACAGCGTGTCAGCATGCGTGTCGGGAGGAGTGGGGCTTGTCTCCGTTACTTACTGGGGCTCTTACGATTCACTGGCGTATTCAGTGAATTAAACCAAATTGATTCATGAATTCAATTCATTCACTAGTTCAATCGATCCCAAGAGTAAAAAAATTATTTATTTTTTTGGTTAAAACAGTGCATATCTCAAACAAAAAAAATTCTTCTGGAAAAACAAAAGCAGACTTGATCTATTTGTCATGACAAGAAGATTAACACTAAAACAGTGGGTCTTTTATCACAATATTTTCTGGAAAGACAAATGTCATGACAAGATTAACACTGTACCAATACTAACCTGTGAAAAACAACTACAGTCCATTTGAGACAAAATGATACCGATAACACAAAAAACAAATAGACATAAAAGAATCAAACCAACGCAGACTGCAAGAAAAACAACAGACCAACTCTAGAAATAAATGGCTTATTTTTGTCACAAAAATAAAAAAGTTGTTTAAGAAACTGTCATCATTTATTTGTGTTTTCCCAGTTTGTTTGTCCTTATCCTGACTCATGCTTATTTGCTTACTGAATCCGACGGAATCGGGGGTGGGTCAACCACCTTACGGGATTCCCTGCATGATTGTATTCACATCAGCGTTCGCTTGATATATATATACCCCCTGGGAATTTTCTTCTTCTGCAGCTAACTTCAATATTTCTTGATGCTTGTCGGGGGACTACCTTCATATACTTTTGTATTAGAAGCAAACTTCTTAAGTTTTGTGGATTTAGTATACTAGACGCCTGGTTGTCTAGATATCAGCAACGACCCAATATGTTACGGTAGAACTTTACCGAAACTAGAATCGCGACCCATCTGTTAAGGCAAGAACATTACCATAACTGAGTCTATGTATCACTCATGTGCTGACTTATCTTGTAAGTCAGGGGAACACGGACTCTCAGCCGGTGGCAATGGACAGTTGCCTGGCGTCAACGAATCTGCGTGACAAGGGTGAGTTTCTTCAAAGTCTGGCCGGTACAGTGAGTTGTTGCGCTACGACTAGAGGGCCGAACTGATGTATCCCTGATACGTCTTCTGTGGAGATGTCTCTCAGGAAGTGATAAGCGAAAACAGAGTCTGACTTCCAAAGCAGCCTTCCATTATAGATGATATAGAGCAGTTTCCATGTAGGGCGAGTGTCGAGGCCAATGCTCTAGCTTCATGTGGGTTTGATGCTCTTGGATGCTCTAACCCTGCTGCTTTATAGGCTCTTAGGATCACTGCTCTGATCCAGAAGGAGATCTTTGTATGGGAGACTTCTACAGTCATAGCGGTTGATAGCGGGATGAATAGACGCTTGAACTTCCTTCTTCTCGTCCGCATTGGTTTGATTCTTTTATGTCTATCTGTTTTTGTGTTAGATTGCAATTCATCGGTATCATTTTGTCTCAAACGGACTGTAGTGTCATTCACCACAATATGCTGAGGAACAAACGGAGCTCAGTAATCAATCTATAGTCTATGGAATCATATACCCATGTGGGCAATAAGGGGACTAGTGTTGGGAATTGGTTGAAATCTCACAATTGATGATTGCTTCATTACCAACGAACAATCATCGAAAAAAATTGGTTAGTGTCATTTTTCAGATTTTCCTATCAAGTTTGTAATTGCAGATATGTACAAGATGATGCAACATGCTACTTTAGAGTGATGACGAATATATCATGACCATAAACTTCCTGGAGTCTTCAAGAAATATTCAGTCATGACTTTTCAGTTAGTGAAGTGAGTTTTCTAAGAATTAAACAAGTTTGCAGGCCCTGACAACTTCGAAGATATGTTCCACTGTCAAGTGTTTCAAAGACTAAAACAAAATAGTTTGTGTTCGATAATGAAGAAAATGTGATCGATTGCTTGGTCATTTGGTCACTGCGACCAATCTTAGATTATTTCAATTAATCGGAACACCACTAAAGGGGACACAATCACAATATTGTGCAAACAATATTGTGCACAATGATATGACAAAGACGATCTCGGATACTTCCTGTTGAGACAGGCACGCAAGTATGTTGTTTACACTTCTGTTTTCTGAGTCAGGAAACCATATTCAACTGTTTATCTCTTGAGTTAACAAACATAACAATAAGGTACATACTTTTAAAGTTTAATTTGATGTTTCATTTTTTATGAATATCGATTAGACTCTCGAGGTCATCGATAATCGCTGATGCAAGCAAAATCAATCGACTGACAGATTATTCAATCAATTGCTCCAGCACTAAAGACAACGCGGTCAAATGTTCCCCTTCTAAGTAATTCCAACTACAAAAAAATATCTAGGCAAGTTTCAGTAAATGTCCAAAGAATGACCTTCGAAAGGTTGACCAAACCATGTACACATCCCAGTGTCATTCTTCGATCCAGCTATTTAACTATTATTCTAATTTGCTGCAACGAAAACAAGATGTCATCAATTGTACTTGACATGACTTTGATTCAAAACAACAGAATTAGTTTGCAGATCTAGCTCAACCTGTGATTATAAACACACAATTTTCTACATTTCTCAGATAAAAAATGACTGGGATATTCTAAGATGCTTTGCCAAAAGATCAAGGTGCTGACAGTTTGTTAGTTGTTTAACGCCGCATTCAGCAAATACTCCAGCTATATGGCGGCAGTCTGCAAAAAAATCGAGTCTGGACCAGACAATCCAGTGATCAACAGCATGAGCATCTGTCTACACAACTGGGATATAATGACGTGTGTGCCGACAGTACTCTAGCTTCTGACTTTTTGCATTACATAACCATAATTTAGGTCACAACAATATTGTTTTATGTTTTGTGCCTTAGATTGATCGTTGTATGTATAAAAATTGGCATCTTAGAAAAGAAATACAGTTCACTCTACCCCATGCATAGTGTAATAATGTTCATTTTCGCCCTGGACTACGTGGGTCGATCAAAAAGTACGTAGTAGACTAACTGTATTCTCGATGTCCAACGTTTGAAAAGCTTCCATTTTAATTTTAAAGAATCTTTAGCAAAGTCATATCCAAAAATAATGGGTAATGTGGTTAACAAGATATTAGTCATCACAACACATTGGGGTATATTTCTAACAAAACTGCAGAAAATGAAAAACGATCTGTCATTTGGTACCTCTTGGATAATGGCATGCCCTCAGAGTATATCATATAAAATATGTTCAGTATAGTATTAGATGACTTCCCGTCATAATCAACAGTCAAAGATTTGGATTGCTTAATATATTTTTAGTCGAGGGCTGTTTTTTAAGGAAACACCCATTTCAATCTTCCTAAAACATTGTGTCCAGATATTCAAGCTGGTACTGTTTACAATATATTGTGAGCTGACACTTGTGTGACCATTCAGTGTTTAGTTTGAACCCTTGGCATCATGTATGAATAAGTGAAAGCATTAGAATAAGTTATGTCCTTATGATTACGTCATCTGAAAGGGGATGGGTTGTGTCTCCAAAACAAGCTCTTTCAGTCAACATGAAGGGGGGAGTCATTTTAACAAGCAATTGTAATTTCAATTGGCTTTTTTATGAACTTTAATATCTAAGTGTGATTCTAGGGGACTTCTATCAATCTCAAACACACAAAATATTTCTTGCATATTCTGTTAAGTTTTTGATGCATTTATTGTAGATTTTGCCTTTTTTGAGGGTACCAAGATAAAAGGTCAAACAAAATGGGGATTGTGAGACTGGAACATAGCAAAACCAAATTGCTTGAGCTTGACTGACTGACTGAATTTGGTTTTACGCCGCTTTTAGCAATATTCCAGCAACATCACGGCGGGGGGACACCAGAAATAGCCTTCACAAATTGTACCCATGTGGGGATTCGAACCCGGGTCTTCGGCGTGACGAGCCAACGCTTTAACCATTAGGTTACTCCACCGCCCGCTTGAGCTTGACAGATAATATGTAGAAAAATAAAACAAAAATAACTGTATTTGTATCGTTTTCTTGGTGATTCTACATACTTTTTGATCGCCCCTCGTATTACAGTTAAAGCACAAGGATGCTGACTACACTATACATGTGGGTAGAGTGAACTGTATCTCTTAGATATATAGAATAACTTACAACTTGGAATAATGGATGACAAGTCCCTCTAGAAGTTATGTTAAAATCACTCTACACGCCTATGCATTTACAGAATTATTTCTCTCAGAACAATTAAATAATTCCTCGCAGCTTATAGCTTTTTCTTTGTCTTTTTGACATTCACAAATCAATATTACCTCATCAACAGCATCTTTGGAAATGTTCTGTGCTCGCAGTTTCTGTCTCAGCACATCCCCATCACAGTGCCGGAACGGACAACCTAGAGTGAGATGTATCCGTAAAGAAAACTTACCAATATATATCGCTGTGTGGGCGTGGGCAGGGTGGGGACGTCAAGGTGTTACACACAGGGGTGAAAATAACTTTAAAATTGCTAGTGTACTCCGGTACAGTGGCACATGTAAAATCACTTGCCCTGATAATTTTTCCACTATACCGGCCGATTTTCTTGTTGATTTTTTAAATAAACAGCATAACTAACATTGGAAAGTCAACTGGACACCGGTACAGGTTGCTATACAAATTTGCTTGCCCGACAGAAAAAAACACTGGACTCGGATGTCGGACAATGGGTTATTTCCACCCCTGACACTGCATTCACGATTGATGATCGATGCACCTGTACAACAACATGCATGACTGGACTAGGCTGAACTAATGCTGGTTTTATAGAGGTTGGCCACGCCATATTTATTATGGATTCCCCGTTCAATTAGTGAGTAAGCAATATTCCACAACAGGGGACACCAGAAATGGGCTTCACACATTGTACCCATGCGGGGAATCAAACCTGGGTCTACAGCGCGATGAGAGAACGATTTAACCACTAGGATACCCCACTACCAGTTCAGACTCATTATACTGATTATACTCATTATACCAATCTTTGTTTTGTCCCCTAAATACTGGCGTTCCCAGATCTAACATTGAAGCAGAATCATTGAGACTCCGAGTCTTCCTATGTTTGGAAACATTATTAGTGGACAACAATCTCATACATAACATCTCTCATTGGCTCATTTTAAACCTTACTTTTTCCTCTTTACTGAGAGATCAGGGATCGAAATACAGCTTAATTTGCATGCCATGAAATATTGTTTGTAAGCACTGGCAGCATGACTAAAAGATGAAGAGGAACACTATTATGGATATACAACTTCTTTATGTAAATGTAGCCACTTACTTCAGTCAGCTGTTCTGAACTGAATTGTGCAAAATATTCCATACTGTTTAAAGGTACTGTTTACACATGAACTGATGTATTGTAAAACATATTCACAACGTTGAAAAGATTATTGTCATGAGTTCAATAAACGATGAAAATCAGTGAATATTGGCGAATTCTTAACAAAACTTTACACCAAACGCATCAGTTCACATGTACGATATTTGCACATGCTTTTCAGCAATTTGATGCATGATCCTCGTACAATTCATCTACATAAGGTTCCCCCAAGTTAGTGGAGAAAGCAATCTTCGATGTAACCATATGTATATGCATAACATATAGTGAGTGCTTCAAGTGAGTCTTTTGATGGGTAGTACAGGTGAGCTAATGTACCTCCTCCCCTTTTGGTAAGTTAACATGGTCTTAACGTGCCGTTAAAGGTTAACAGAGTTTGAGCAACAGGCTTTCGCCCTGCTAACGTTAACGATCCGTTAAAGACTAGTTAACAATCCTTTAAAATGTAACAGGCTTTTGAACAACCAGGCTCTGAAGCGCTAATTGCATTAATTTTGCGTGTGCCACAGTGACACATACAAACCTACCAGAGCCTAGTGACCTATCTGTGCCTCGACGTGACATATATCGCATTAATTTGCATGTGCCAGTGACACATAAAAACCTCCCACAGCCTAGTGACCTATCTGTGTCTCACCATGTGAGTCGCCTTGTCCAGGGGTGTTTGACATGATGATCTTCATACAACTGTACGGGGTGTAGTCGGCTCGCTTTCCTTCCTTGCCATAGTTGTGGCGGATGTTGTATGAGTACTGCTTGTCAAACTGATGATAAACAAGTTTCTTGTTATTGTACAATATTTTTCACTATCACATAACTGTATAAAAACATAAACCAGTGAACTTCTCATTGAAAAGTGCTACCTTATCTTAAAATCCTACCCGTGAAGGTCCGGGTTAGAATGAACCTTCAGTAACCCATGCTTGCTGTAAGAGGCAACTAACGGGATCGGGTGGTCAGGCTTGCTGGCTTGGTTGACACATGTCATCTGTTCCCAATTGCACAGATTGATGCTCAAGATGTTGATCACTGGATTGTCTGTTCTAGACTCGATTATTTACAGACTGCCGCCATATAGCTGGAATATTGCTGAGTGCAGAGTGAAACTAACTCACTCACTCTTAAATCCATATGCATGAGTACATGTAAATATGAAATTTTTAGAGTAAAATTAATATTTTATACTTATCCTGACTCATGCTTATTGCTTGTCTTCTTCTTCTTGCGAACATAGTGGAACACGTGTATCTCCCAATTGAAGTTCCCTTCAATTAAAAAATCACTAATTAGTACTCACCACGAGTTACCTCCCTTCCACAAGCGCGGGAACGAGGGCGCCACCTGAACCCATGTGCCTCACTCTCTCCTTTTGTTTCGAGCCCGACACTTTATTTTTCCGGAAGAAATCCAAAGTGTTAAGTGGGGAGGACGGGAGGGCTTACCTCATGAGTCAGGATAAGTATAAAATATTAATTTTACTCTAAAAATTTCATATTTTTCCTTATCCTGACTCATGCTTATTGCTTGTAGAATCTGACGGAAAAGGAGGTGGGAATATATATACTTTGGATTTTAATAATTAGTGATTTGAACTGTGATGATTGTAATAACCCTATGGGAACTTCATAAAGGCACTGAACTGATGAATTCCTGCTGTTTAACTTATCAGCTGCCATATAAAGGTTATTACAATTTATAGAATATGATAAAAGTATATACAACATTAATGTAAGCTGAAGCTATTAATGTGATAATATAAACTTCTGTGAGTTTATAGTGGATACTTTTTATAAATTAACCAAAGTATTAAGCTTAAGATATGCATATATTTAAGCTATAATAGTATAGTACTGTGCTTAAGATATAATTATAACTTAAGCTGTATAATAGTAACCAACTCCTTAGAGTTTGTTAGCTAATACATTTATGCATATGACCATATGACTTGAGCTTAAGGATTGATGAAACTTAAGCTGAACATATATATATAGTAGCAAAACTCCTAGGAGTTGTAAACTTATATATAGTATGATATAAAAACCAGAGTACTGAGCTTAAGATAATAAATTAAACTTAAGCAAAACATATAGATAGCATGTAGCTATTAGTACTGTTATCAGATAAGTATAAAATCTGTAAGATAGACTTATCTTCTCCGTGGAACTGTCAACTGTTGAGCGAGGACCATGGGACCGAAATGGTGGATACCTGAGATGTCCTCGGTGGTGATATCTCTCAGATAGTGGTTGGCAAACACCATATCGGATCTCCAGAAACATCCCTCCATTATGGTATTCAACGAGCAATTCCCATGTAGAGCGAGAGTTGAGGCTAGCGCTCTAATTTCGGGATGAATAGAAGCTCTTGGAGGGTCGAGTCCTGCAGCCTTGTAGGCACGTAGTATGACAGTTCTGATCCAGATAGAGATCGTTGTACGTGAGACTTCCGTCTGCGTAGCTGTAGATATAGGGATAAATAATCTCTTGAATTTCCCTCTGCTCTGTTTGGATCGTTGGAGATATATTTTCAGTGCCCTCACTGGGCATAGTGATAGATCCATCGTATCATGCGGTCCAAGTATGGATGAGAGAGCTGGGACGTGGAATAATCTGTCTGGTTGACCTGGCAGTTGGTTTTTCGCTATAAAATCCCAGCGAAGTCCCAGATGAGCGATGTTATGAATATCATCAAAGCGTGTTCTCTCGGAATCCAAAGCGTGAATCTCTGACATCCTGGCGGCGTAGCTAGTGCTAACAGGAATAAGGTTTTGTGGGTCAGTGATTCAAAGCGATGTAGATAGCAATGGTTCATAAGCCTCACTAGTGAGGTGTTGGAGCACTATATTTAGATCCCAGGCTGGGCGTGAAACTTCGTTTCTGATCCTCCAATCGAACGCTTCGTAACAAAGCGAGTAACTCTGGTGTTTTTGTTAACTTGACGCCCGTTCGCATAGTTATGACAGAACTTATGGCTGCAAGATAAGTGGACAAGGTTGAGCCTTTTAGATTCTTAGTTTGCCGTAGATAACATAAGAAATCTGCCACTTGAGGATGTGTAGCATATCTGGCTGTAAATCCTTTCTTAGCAGCGTAATTGACAAAACTGTGCCATTTGTCATCGTACAAGTTACGAGTTGAGTTACGTAGTGCAAGCGTGACCGCTTTAGCCGCTCTGGCAGAATAACCTCTCTTATTCAGACATGCCTTGATACAATCCATACTTGAAGTTGGAATGCTTCTGGTGTTTCGTGCACTTGTTTGGTGTGCGGATGTATCAATAGATTGGCGCGTTGTGGGAGCTGAAGAATTGGTTTTCCCATTACTTGAATGAGATCTGGAAACCAAGTTCTTGCTGGCCAGTAGGGCGCGACTAAAATCAGATGGAGGCTCTGCGTTTGACTGATTTTCTGTAAGACTTGTGGGATCAATGCTGGAGGCGGGAAAGCGTACGCGTTGAGTCTCTCCCACGATATGCTTAGAGCGTCCATTGCCCATGCTAGTGGGTCTGGCACTGGCGACACGAATGTTGTCAGTTGCTTGTTGAATCGAGTGGCGAAATAGGTCTATCAGTGGAGATCCTATTTCCATGATTATTTGATTGAATATCTCTGTGTGGAGCATCCATTCTGTCGGCGACGGTTGGTGTGGCCGAGAGAGCGCGTCTGCTAATACATTCTTTGCTCCTGGAATGTGGCAAGCTCTGACATGTATGTTTAGATTGTCGATTAAATCGAACAGTCTGAACATCGAGTCAATAGGTTCTGTGACCTTGTTGAACCTTGTTTGTTCACATAAAACGCCACTGTTGAATTGTCTGTGTGAACCATCAACTGAGCGTTCTGTAGTATGTTGCTCCAGTGACTTATGGCGTTTATGACTGCTTGCATCTCTAGCAGATTTATGTGACATTTGCTCTCTTGATTGCTCCATAGGTCTGACGCTGTCCTGCCAGCAAGGTGGGCACCCCAACCTTGTAGTGACGCGTCTACGTAGAGATGTGTGTTCGATTCGGCTCTACTAAGGAGACGCCTGCGCAAACATTCAATCTCTTGGTCCACCAGAGTAGATGTGGTTTGACATAATCTGGTAGACTGAATGGTAGAGGGTCCTCGAGATGAGCATTGATGAGGACTTGTAACGGACGTAATTGAAGCCTGCCTCTGACTGTCAAGTCTTGAGCTGATGTGAGTAGTCCCAATAGGCTCTGCCACTGTCGTAGAGTGGTAACGGAGAGAGTAGGAACTTGAGGAATAAGTTGTTGGATCTTGATCCATCTGTCCTCCGGGACTACAATACGATTCTGAGCTGTTAGAAATCGTATACCTAGAAATTGCAGATCTTGCGTTGGTTCTAGGTCCGACTTGAGTAGATTTACTAACCATCCTAATTGTGTTAGTAGCTTGATTATAAAGTTCAGCTGTAGTCTGAGACGCTGTGGATCTGGATCCACTTGTATACCGTCGTCTAGGTAAAAAGCGCTGCGAAGACCTTGTTTCGTTGATCCAGAACTTCTAAGGCCTGTTTGTTTAGTAGAGTAAGTACTGTTTCTCTTAACATAGGTAGCTGTGCCGGTTGAACGTTGAACCCTGGGGGGTTGACTGTTAACGGAGGCTTGGCCTTGAGTTGTATTAGATATCCATGCTGTAGGATGTTGGATACATAAGGATCTTGTAGTATTCCCCAGTTTTCCCAGTGTAGCTGAAGGCGTCCACCCACTTGAGACGGTTGTACTGGAACGGCAGGGGGTGGAAGACTCCAGTCGTTCCGAACCTGAATTTCATCGTCTAAATCCACGGGCACCTCTGGATGATCTGCCTCTAGCTGATCCTCCCCTAAATTTGTTGTATGGGCGACGAAAAGAATCCTTGGGATCTTTAGCTGCAGCTTATTTCTTGTCCCGTGCTCTCTGTAGCCCCGAAAACTTAGACTTGCCCGAGTATCTCTGTGTTGACTGTTTAATGACATTCGCTAAGGTATCCATGGATCAAGAACCTCTCTTGAGTCTTTAGATACTTCTTTGGAGACCTTGTCTATGTTGCCACCAAACAGTAAGGGCGAAGACCATGGAGCTGTGTATAGAGTAGTGTTGGGAATCGGTTGTGATTTCATAATCGATCATCGGTTACAATCGGATTGGCTCAACCGATCAATCATCGGTTAATAATCGGTTAAATGAAATGACAAGAATAACCTCTGAATAAAACAAGTTACACAAGACCATGTGTTTGGTATTGTCTCAGACTCCTAAAGGTAAGTAAGTTCAGTTCAGAGACAGATGGTTGAATTTGAACAAAAGAAGAGAAAAAGAATTTGTTCTTTTTATGGTTTATTTTTTATTTACCATCAATGCCAGAGATGCCAACCTCAACAATTTTATCATACTAGTGACTACAAATTTTAGCCTAAACTACCAATACGTTTCACTAGAAATTCTCTGAAATTGGAAGAACATTCATTGAAATTAGAAATATATAGACACAAACATATATTTTAAAATTAGACTAAATTACAAGACAAATATCAATTATGTTCTTGATTTCGACAAATAAATAATCTCTGATCATTTATGAAATCAACTTTCAGGATTTATTTCATATATTTTATGTTTGCAAGTAGATATATATCCAAAATTGACTCTGACATAGCAAAGTAAAGGGTACTCAAGTTTTAACCTGATTCACGATAATTCATGTAACAAGGCCTACATGTCATTCGTTTTCAATAATGTTTTAATTTGTTTGTATGCATTGTGTAGTTTCAAATTTACGTACTGATAGTAATAGACTTAAGAGTATGGACCAGTTCATATCATTCACGATAACATGATGATACTTTTCTATTAGACTATTCACTTGTTAGTATCACCGAAATTATGAGTCGATACCTTTGTTTATGCGTATTCCCTTCGACAAATCACGACAAATCGCCTTTTGACATGTCAAGTTTTCCTTCGTTGGGGACCCCTGACATTTCTTCCAAAATCTGAAACACTTCCCAACGTTGGATCTGCCTTTCCATAAAGGGTAGTTGAATATTTCATCGACATCAACCCGGTTAGTAAGTTAAGCCATTTTGTTTGGCGCGAAAGCTAACACCAATTATGATTTCACCAAAACTTCGCTTATTTATCTTAACACATTACTAGCAGATCATTATTTATTTAGACTTTTTGTTCCTTTTGTTCATTTGTTATATTCTGCAGCTGGGTTATTATGTACTTAGATACGTCCGTCATGAACAAGGTAAGCAGCTAAGCAGCAGTTGTACACTCATGGAATGAGGTAAACATGCAAGTCATCGCTGCGCCGGAGTGTGCATGCCAGTTTGTTGTGATCGACAGCTACAATAAATATGGCATTAAGCGAAACAAAATATATACACTGTGTATCCATTTTCAGTCAACTTCACTTCATTTCAAGGCGTAAGTAGACGCAATATGATTGTGAATTTTGTGAATAATGCGGACCGAGGTTATAATCATTTGTAACTGCCAGTTGTCTTGTGGTCTGAGTTGGGTATTCATTACTGTTTTCGTAAAAATCATTAGCGACAATCGATTATGAAATTTTGCAATCGATTGTCGCGTCGGAAAAGGGTAACCAATCAATTTTCGATTATAATCGATCATCGGAACACCACTAGTATAGAGATTCTGTACATTGCTTATCCCAAGAGCAGGAGGCTAGTAAGCCTTGCCGATGAGCCATGGTAGTAGTTTCAGTAAGCGCTGATAGGTGCTCGGTAAGAAATTGGTGGTCTCTTTTCTGCATGAGTAGAGCTGAGAAGATCATTCTATCTTCCTCCTCTGTAGAATTCTTGAACTTGGTGATGAGAGTTTCATTAATCGTTCTAGATCTATTCAATCCAAAGAACATCCTCCTGGCGATGGTATCTAGTTGAGCGAATTTGCGATCGTCTACTTTGTAAGTTCTGGACTTGGCATCGCTGATTAATTTAAAGTTGTCATCAATATCCTGGGCCTTGAAAAGGGGTCCATATTGTGTCCAGCAAATTTCTTGGCATTGAAGACCGAAATGTGTAGAATGGACTTTTGAAGATTTGGAACAGGCTGTATCCAAATTAGCTGGTACCGCTGCAATCGGATCAATAGGAGGTAAGGTGATATTGTCTACATCATCATCCTTCATCAGGTAAGTCTGAGTTGAATTCTCGTTCTTCGATGGGGAAGCAAGTTGTAACTCATTCACCATCCAGTATCTGATCTCAGCATCTGAGAAAATGATACCTTCTTCCTCTGACGTAGGGTCACATGTCGGAGTCCTAGATCTGTAGGAAGATCTATGAGAGGACTGTGGTGAACGGACTGACGAGTGGCTAGTGTAAGGAGACCTTGGAGGAGACATCCTCGGCGAGCGCTGGGGACTTCGCGAGCTCTTCTAAATCTTCTGGGCAAAGGTAGATATGGAGCCACTTAGCCTTCGCGACCTTCGCGAATGTATCGAGTCAGTGTCGAATCGACATATGGCGCTTGCTTCTGCAAGCGACCTCTGTGTTCTACAGGGTGTGGGCTCGTGGCGCTCCTTCTCAGCGATGTCCCTCGCAACTGGATAGGCTCTAGCTCCTTCGCGGGCGGAGGCCTGGGACTTCGCTGCGAACTGATAAGCTACGGCTGGGTTGCCCTTAGCGGGAAGCGTTTGTGGGCTCTGGGGCCCTACGCGAAGCCAAGGCGGGCTCTGGGGCCCTGTATGACTTATTAAGGGTTGGGCTCTGGGGCCCGGGGCCCGTGGCTCTGGGGCCTCTGTAAACCGTAACGGTCCTCCATCAGTCTCATGATTTGGTTAACCAGGTCGTCTGGGACGGTCAGCGCTGGCGTTGAGGGTGGCCTCTCTGTGAAAGTGACGGGACTCTCAATCGTAAACTCAGGCGTCAGCGTAGGCATCTCTGGTTGCGTGTTTATCTGCGCTGTAGTGACGGTAGCAGATACTGGACGTTTCTTATGACGTACATCTGGAATGATAATCAGGGGCGGTGGGGTAGCCTAATGGTTAAAGCGTTGGCTCTTCACGCCGAAGACCCGGGTTCGAATCCCCACATGGGTACACTGTGTGAAACCCATTTCTGGTGTCCCCCGCCGTGATGTTGCTGGAATATTGCTTAAAGCGGCGTAAAACCAAACTCAGTCAGTGGAATGATAATCGGAATGTCATCATCATATAAACATAATTCTGAGATAGGTAGAATATCGGAGGCAAAATTATTTGTAGTTTTCGTAGATTTCCCTTTTGACGAAGCTGTGGACCTGGGGGTTCGAAGCGTACGTTGAGATGATGTGGACGCTTTCCTAGTCTTAGACTGTGAAGACGGAATGTCTTGAGATGCAGGTCGCTTCTTGGACATAGCGGACTGCGTCCCACGCTTATCCCCCGAGGGAAACTCCGGCATGCCACCAGCCGGTGGCGGTCGATCAGTCAACAGTTGACAGGGTATAATAGCTTCCGATCTATTAGCCATGACTGAAGATTGTTTGCGAGATTTATCTGCCTTCCGTCTCAAAGCGGAACATAAATATTTATCAAAGGCAGAAATTGGTAAATTAATACATAATTTACAGCGAGAAACAATAGAACATGGAGTAATGCAACTAGGGCATTTTAAATGTGGATCGGTGGCGAATAGCGTGAAGTTTACAACCTGTGCAGATTCTCATTAGCGTAAACTGCTGAACAAACACGGCGAACCGTGAATAAAACAGCAGAAACATGACTAATAATCAATGCAAGTTGAATAAGGATACTAGTTACACCTCTATAACTGAATATAAGAGGTACTAAACTAAATATAAATAAAGGATATAGTGTGTTGGGAGACACAGGCGCTCTCACGTCCAGCTCACTGGGTGAAGAAGGAGAGAGTGAGGCACATGGGTTCAGGTGGCGCCCTCGTTCACGCGCTTGTGGAAGGGAGGTAACTCGTGGTGAGTACTAATTAGTGATTTTTTAATTGAAGGGAACTTCAATTGGGAGATACACGTGTTTCACTATGTTAGCAAGAAGAAGAAGACAAGCAATAAGCATGAGTCAGGATAAGGAAAAATAATCCAATTTGTGGAACAAACACTTACTTTTTCTTCTTTGAGTGGCATTTTAGAAGTTGGAAAGTAGAATATAGACATTCATGCTTGACAATGGTACACGAATCTGTATCTAAATGTTGCACTTATGAAATAAAAGAAGTTATCAAGTTTGTCTATACCTTACTTTTTCACACTACACAGACCTCTGAACACACTCAATATGTCTCCGCTATGTAATACATCACTAATCCAGAGGCCCAGATAAGCTGCGTATCCGGGTAAAATACGCATAGAAAATTTCCAACTACACATTGAAAAATAATTGTTGCGTACCAATTACACATTTAAACTGTTAGATACGAAAAGAGTTTAAAACAAATGCGTACGGAATATACTTATAAAAATCGCTTGCGTAATGAAAAAGACATCGATTGCTATCAAGTTGTACTGTTAGTATAGGACAAGTGTTTTACTGTCAGTATAGGATGACTGATTTTTTATGAAATCATTTCCCTTATATTAAAGTTGGTTTTGATTAGGTATGGCATAAGGCAGAACATACCTGCTTAGTAAACTTACTCTATGACACAATACTTAGGTGTGTAAAATGACTGAAATATGTACATATTTGAAAGCAGTGGGTAACGGAAAATGAAATACCCACTAAACATTCATAATAACCTCTCCAAAAAAATACAGTGGGTACAGTACCCACATTAGCTAAATCTTATCTGGAGCTCTGCTAATCCCAATGTTATTAATAGTATTCTTGGGCTTAATGTCACCAAACTGTGGGTGCTACAACATTATGTGCACATGTTCCTATTGTGTTTCACAGCAATGTCATTAATTCATTCACATGGGCACAATGTGTGAAGCCAATTTATGGTGTCCCCCGCCGTGATATTGCTGGAATATTGCTAAATGCGGCGTAAAACCCAACTCACTCACTCACTCACTAATTCATGTAAAATCACAACACAGACATCAGAGATCTGAGATTTTATATATACTGATGGAAATAAATAAGGGACACATGACACAAAAGTGTTCCTTTATGTTTTTCCAGGTTTCTTTGCAAGCTTTGTATTAAAATTGCACTGGCTGAAAATCTAAAAATCTAGGGACACTTCAATAAGTGTTTTTCCTCATTTTCTATCCCTCATCATATTTAGTGAGTGAGTGAGTTTAGTTTTACGCAATGTTCCAGAGCTTCTCACTCTTCTGAGTGACAAACGAATGCTTTAACCACTAGGCTACCCCAACGCCATCTCGGTATATTTAGATATGTTTAAACATCTATCACCATTAGATTGCTAAAGGACTATTTGCATCAAGGTAAGTGGTGTCATGTAAATTACCTTTTTATTCTTTAAAATTTATTTGGGCATTGTATTATTGTTTGTGTAGGGAACTATACATCATATCATGACCTAGGTATGGAAATATGAACGGTGTGTCCTTCTGTAATATTGTACTATTCATGCTCAGCAACTAAAGTAGAGTTAGTGAGTCAGGTTTTATGCCGCTTTTAGCAATATTCCAGCAATATCACGGCGGGGGACACCAGAAATGGGCTTCACTCATTGTACCCATGTGGGGATACTAAAGTTGTTGAGTTAGTGAGTCAGGTTTTATGCCGCTTTTAGCAATATTCATAACAGGGGGCACCAGGAATGGGCTTCACACATTTTGCCTGTGTGGGGGAATCAAACCCAGGCCTTCGGTGTGACGAGTGGACACTTTCACCACAAGGCTCCACCCCACCCCAGCTACCAGTGTTGGGTTTAGAACTACTTTGAACAGAATGGATGTAACAGTATGGAGCAGACAACTCAAGGAACAAAATCACGACAACTCTGGGAATCAAACTGATGATCAACACAGATATTCTCAACCAAAACAACCCACCTTATCCGGATCCATTCCCTTGACAAACTCAGCTCGCCAGAACTTCATGGCTTCTTCCAGAGACACACCGATTCCCTTGAGGAAGAGGCCATACTGCATCCTGCCGCCATGCTTCAGGTGGTGGTTGCTACGGAGACCCTGATGGAGTTGCTGCATACACGGAGGGAAGGATGTCCGAGACAGCTGCACAAAGAACAAGCAGAAACAATCAATTTCTTTTCTTTTATGCTGGGTACCAGCAATGGTTTATTTGACAGGAATTAAGGTCTTTGACATTTTACAAAATGACGCATTGGTGAGCAGCACAGGGAACATGCAGAACCAATCAATTTCTATTCTTTTTATGAAACCAGGGCTCGATTCAAGAGATGTTAACCTACTTGCACCAGGTGCAACAAAAGATAAATACCTAGTTGCACCAGCCAAATTCCAGTTGCACTGCTCTTATCGCAATATGTAATGAAAGAAATGTGCTACTGAATTATTCAAAGCTTAGATAGCAAATAAGCTGACACAAAAATGCTTATAATGTTCAATTTATTGTTGATTTATTTCTCAAAATTGACTTGCACCTGGTGAAAGTTAGACAAATAACTAGGTTGCACTTTGTAATATTGGGTTGCACCAGTGCAAGTAACAATGCACTAAATCGAGCCCTAGAAACTCTTTAGGGATTGAACCATTTATGGTTTATTTGACAGGAATTTGTCTTTGACATTTCACAAAATGCTGCAGTGTTGAGCAGGTTTAATTTAAGTCACGTCAACAGTATTTCAGCCATATTGTGACTCCAAAGTGTTGAAGTTGATGGGACCTTTGCAAATACTGAGTTATTCGAGGTTCCAGACAACCGATAATAATTAATAAAGAAAGCGTATGATGGGACCAAAGTTTTACTTCAGTACAACTGGAAGGTTGAACAAAAAGCATAAGTACATGGCTCTTGCTGTAGAAACAAGAAAAAATTCCAAGACTTTGTGAATTGATTTGCTTATTGGTGCACACAGAATGGAATATAAAGTTGGTTCTCCTGTTGCAAGACTTTTTTGCTCAAAGCAGATAGGCTGAAAATGGGAAAAACCCAATGGAGACATAAAAAACACCTACAGCACAGAATTGAGTCACTGACATCACGAGCTTTGGGATGTAAATGAGATCACATATGCCTTATCTCAAATTCCATGCTTTGGACTTTATGTAAGCAAGGTCACATGTCAAGCAGCTGCAGTTCAATTTGTGATGACATTATTCAGCTTACCATCCATCACTGAAAACTATATAACAAGGAATTATAAATCTACAGTCCTGCCATTTGCTGACAAGTTTTTAAATTTCAATGGTTTTACCAGTGTGTGCAATTTACGCTGGTCCTGTGGTCCCTGGCTAGTAAAAATTCATCAGGACCACTAAATGGTACATTTGCAGTGGTCCTGGTGGCCAGTGAATTTTGTATTGATAGTTATGTAATTTTGGTTTTTGACCAGTGAAGTGAGGTGAGGTGAAATTGGGTTTAACGTCGTACCTGAGAATATTTCGCTCATATGATGACGTGCATGCGTGTGTATGTGTATGTGTATGTGCGGATACTTGTACTAGCCCAGACTGAAGCTGGTTTTATAGTGTTAGCCCACTGAGATACCATGCCGCAGTTAAGCATGAATACCAAACTCAGACACATTATACTAACTCCGAGCTGACCAGTCCTTGTTGTACCCATTAATGTCGAACACCAGGCAGGGACCAACAAGTACCACATTTTAACGTCTTTTGGTTTGACGCGGTTGGGGATCGAACCCGCGAATTTCCGGGCGGGTGCTCTAACCACTACACCATGGAGGCAGTCTTTGACCAGTGAAGTACAGACAGGACCACTAATTATTGTCCACTCACTGGTCATGTGGTCTAGTGGGAAAGTTTGAAAGGTCTCTTTCCCTGTATTACTATTCGCGCTTATTTCATGACCTATTTAAGTGAGTGACGGAAAATCGACAGAGATATATAGACCTCCTTCAAAGATGACATTTGGACCCCAATCTGCAAGCAAACAGCAGTAACAATTCCTCCTTTCAATTTTCCAATTTATTGGAATTTATGATGGTAAGAAAATCTTTAAAATCCAAACTTTGAAAAACACGATTTTTTCCCCAGTTTGTGTAACAAGGTCACTTGATTTGGAATCCTGGATAGATCCCTGCCAGCATAAATTTGCAAGCCATTAACTTTATCATTTAAGGTAGATACACAGTACCAACATTGATGATGCCATAAATAGGATTAAGTCCATCACTAGCATGTGGTGTAATGAGGGTCTAGACTCTCTGAAACGTTTATCAGTTTGGTAGGACTATCTGATTCACACACTCACCAAATCAATCATGTCGGCTGTAATCTGTCCCACAGTCGTCTTCTTGCTGTTGTAGTCTTGGCCCAGGTAGCGCTTGCTCAGACCACACAACATCGGCAGCAGACGGTCATCCTCCTCCAGGTGCGGCAAGGCTCGACATGTCACCTGATGTGTAATGATCCAATAGGGAGTGAGTTTAGCTTTACTAGCTTTACTATTCCAGCAATATCACAGCAAGGGACACCAGAAATGAGCTTCACACATTGTACCTATGTATGGAATTGAACTCGGGTCTTCAGCATGATGAGCAGTTGCTTTAACCACTAGGCTACCTCACCTCCACCCCCATAATGATCCAGTAAATACCATCATAAAAGCTGTGTCATTTGGCTGGTATAAGGAATTAGTGTTACAGTGATTACTGTTTGTTCATTTGTATTTGTTTGCTTGTACTTTAACTTTAATGAGTGAGTGAGTTTAGTTTTACGCCGCTCTCAGCAATATTCCAGCTATATGGCGGCGGTCTGTAAATAATTGAGTCTGGACCAGACAATCCAGTGATCAACAGCACGAGCATCGTTCTGCGCAATTGGGTACCAGTGACATTAAATTTTTATGGAGTAGCATGTAATATGTGATTGACATCCCCCAAAAAAAACCAAAAAAAAAAAAAAAAAAAGTATGTACAAAGTAAGTGACCCCCTCTGCATGTCAGGTACAAAATCAATGACCCCATCCCCATTCCCATAATTTTTAAGGCATAATTTGAAAAAGAATGTATGTACAAAATTGCTGACCTCACCTAGAATCCATATGGCTTATCCTTACTCATTCAGCACCTCTTTAATTATGACACATATTTTTTCCACATGTTCCAGGCAAATAAGTTCATATTAAAACAAATACAATAGAGAGGCTAATATTAAAGAACCACGAACAACCGTATGTACCACATTCGTCAATCAGAACCTGTTTAGAACTGTAAAGCAGTTGTGTGAGTGAGTGAGTTTGGTTTTACGCCACTTTAAGCAATATTCCAGCAATATCACGGCGGGGAAAACCAGAAATGAGCTTCACACAATGTACCCATGTATGGATTCGAACCCGGATCTTCGGCGTGACGAGCGAACGCTTTAACCACTAGGCTCCCCCACCGCCCCGTAAAGCAGTTGAACTTACTGCAAGAGCATGTGACAGTCTGGTCCTGTAGACGGACAGCAGAATGGACGCTAGATCCTCCTGGGCAACAAATGCAAAGCCTCGCTCCAAGTAAACTCTCTTTCCTCGCACCAAATCCAGAGCTTCAGTGAAATGAACCTGTGACAAGAGTAAAGCAACTTGTCAAGAACATATATTCAGTTTTACCCAAAATGCTTACTTACGAAAAAGGTAATATATTATCAACTGTTCTGTCAGTAGGCAGACACATGTCAAAGATGTCTCCAACAATGTCAATCACAACAGGGAAACTCATTCACAGTGGCTGAAGATGAAGGCTGAGAGCCATGTTTTAGTCATCTGTTCAGTCTAAGTAAACTTAGGCTCAGTATTATTCGTTACACTGCTATACTGAGTCAGTATAGTTTACTCATTGCGTGTATCACTCGGAAGCGATCAAGCTGAAAATAGCATTCAGAATCGTTTGAGTTTTTGAGGTAAAGGTGTTAACTTTCGCGATGTGGTAAGCTCTGATTGGTCAGTCCAAAAGGTTAGCTGACGCGACCTTCTACTAGGTTTCGTTAGACTTAGTATAGCAGTGTAACGAATAATACTGAGCCTAAGTTTACTTAGACTGGTAATCTGTTGTGCTATGAATCGTAAGATGAACACATACCTTATAGTACTCATTGACCTCTACTCGGGCAGGTGTGTCACAAGCCACGAGGTATGGCAACACTTCTTTCTTTTCTTCATCAGGAATCTGTTCACAATGGATTAGCTTTCAAATACAGGGATAAGGGAACAGACATCTTCGAACATTTAGAAGAAGAAAATTTGGTCTAACTTATTAATCTTTCATCACACATGCAGCAGACATTAGTCATTGGGGTAACAGTTCCTTACGTACCCCCCACCTAATTTTTAACTATAAACTATAGACTAAACTATAGTGTTTGCTCATCACAACAAGTGTAGAAGTGAGCACTACTCACATACCCCCGCTTCCCACTTTGGGACATGGAAATGACTGATATTGATATATATAATGTGACAAGGATCAGCAGCTCACAAGACTTTCTCCTTGACTCTACTAAACTTTATATACATGTTAGATAATAGTTTTGCCATGTACTGATTACAGTAATAATTTATGGAAACATTATTTTTTGTGTTTTCCATGGAAACCTGACATACAATTGAACTTGTTGCACACAATGAAGTGGACGTAGATGAAGATTGTTATTTTCTAGCACATGGCATATCTGTGGGTCATGATTAACTTGTGTATTAAGTTTGGTGAACCTAGCATGTATAGTTTTGATGATATGCTGTGGCCAGGTAACCATCAAACACATTTTGCACCAAGTCATGTTTCCATGGAAACAACAAACAAATTCTGAAAAAAAATTAAAATATCAAAAGGCACATCAATGGGTAATGATTAACATGTGTGTGAAGTTGGTGAACCTAACATGTAAACTTTAAGAGATATGCGGTGGACAAAACCATCAAACACATTTGGCACAAAGTCGTGTTTCCATGGAAACAGCAAAAAAACAAAATTCTGAAAAAAAATATTAAAATAGCAAAAGGCACATCAATGGGTAATGATTAACATGTGTGTGAAGTTTGGTGAACCTAGCATGTAAACTTTAAGAGATATGCTCCGGACAAAGTTTCGGGACGGAAGGACGGACAGAATGAACGCTATATACCCCCATTACGTAAGGAACTCTTTCCGTCATTGGAGAAATATTTACTTGTACAGAATCTTTTCAGCTTAAGTTGAGATAGTTCAAGGTTTGTGGCGTTGATCACTGGATTGTGTGGTCAAGATTCTGTTATTTACAGATTTTGCTGTAATATTGCTGAGGGTGGCATAAAACTAAACTCAAACAATGTAAGACTAGCTCAAGAAGAGCTGGCAATAGTTAATGTTGACTCAATATACATAATTCACACACTGGAGCCCTGTATCACTATTACTCAGTTAATATTCAAGTCAAGGGTAAGCTAAACATTGGTTGGTATGAGTGCTGTCTGTCGAAGACTGTAACCTCTTCTCTTGAGACAAACAAAGAACTGTAACATCTATAGTGACTGAGTGAGTAGGGTTTTACGCCACTTTTAGCAATATTCCAGCAAGATCACAGGGGGGCACCAGAAAAGGCCTCCACCATTGAAACAATGCTGGGAATCAAACTGTGGTGTTATGAGCAAATGCTTTAACCACCAGGCTACACCAAAGCGCCCGGTAACATCTATTCAAAAATATTTAACACTAAGAGTTAGCACTTACTGGTTTGTAGCCAAGATTGTTGATGTTCAGGAAAGAAAGACGAGAGGTTCAGAGAAAGACGAGAATCTTTATTCTCTCGCTGGAATCGGAAACGGAAAAGGTCTAGCTCCTGCTGCAGAAACCATCGTCTCAAATCCTCTCTAAAAACATAATCAAACCACAGAATGGACTTTGTTTGATGAATGAACTATCAAACAGTTTGGGAATTGTGAACTTCACTAATTTGTCACAAAAGAAACATATACATTATTTGTTTAGCTCAATACCTCTTGAGATATCAATGAAACCATGTTGAAAAACAGCAACTTATTATGATGTCTTAATTTCAATGTTAGGTTTGTTTCTTTTAAACTTACGATCTGCAATATGCCAGCCTCAAGATGAAGTGAGAGATGTGGTCCAGTCTACGTGCATCCGTTTCATCCTCCTTCACCTCGCCTCCATAAGACACCTTGTGGAAAGTAGCACATGGTTGACAGAAATAAGTTTGGGAAACACATGACATGTTCATTTGCTTTGTTTGTAAATTATTATGTTTAAAGCCGCAATAAGCAATATTCCAGCAATATGAAGGCAATCTGTAATTGATAGAGTCTGCACCAGACAATCCAGTGATTGACATCATGAACATTGATCTACGCAGTTGGGATATGACGACATGTATCAAGGACATCTGGAAGCCTGACAACCTGATCCTGTTAGTGGTTGCTTACGGCAAACATAGCATGACAAAGGACAAATTCTAACCCGGGTCTAATGAGAAAGCTTTCAGAATATTGCTACCTTCAATAGTGACTTGAACTTGGTGTTCTTGATCTCCTTCTCCAAGTACGCAATATATTCAGCTGATCCTCGAACATGCCGGACAGAGGCAGTCTCAACAGCCTTCAGAACTGAAACAGTAAAGATGCACTACAACAGGGCTTGACAAAACTGCGGACAACCAGGACAAATAAGAAAATTTGGTTCTGGCCACCATGTGTATATTTCTACTGTTTAAGTAACATTAGCTATGAATAAGACATTGTTCTCAAATGAAAGAATTCTATCTTTGAGTGAGTGAGTGAGTTTAGTTTTCCAAAGATTATAGCAATATTCCAGGAATATATTTTGACATTAGATAGTTACAAAGACACATGAAACAAAAAGGTTTCTATGTCTATTTCGGAAAGAGTTCCTTCCGTTCCCCCAACCCTAAACCTAACTCTAAACCAAACCCTAAACCTAACTTAAATTATGGACTTTTAGTCATTTTTGTGAGTTCTCTAGTAATTGTTGTGTAAAGTTTTGTTAATAATTTTAGTATATATTAATTTATAAATATTATTTGGGATGGGGGAACAGGAGGAACTCTTACCAATTTAAGGGGCTTGATGGAAAATCTCAACAGTAACCGGACAGAAGCTTGGGGTCATTGGGGCCTCATTTGGCATTTGCATACACAAAATCAACTACTTTGTCTCTTAATTACAACAAACCTATGTGGACATAAATGACAAATCCATTGGTTTTTCATATGCAGGGGAAGCATTATACACTGATAAAAATATTTCGAAATTTTTGCTTGCTCGATTCTATATATTAATTATTATGGTTTATTGAATTTTAACCTACATAAACTAGTACTTATTTACATGTAGATCTTTGAAAAATAGTGCGTACAAATGATTGCTGTTTTCTACTGGTTAGTTTACGAGAACGAGTGTATTCCGAAAGAGTTAGCTGGCTGTAAGTCATAGCGGTCAAGAAATCATGCACAGACAAGGGCAACCAGCTGATTCCTTCCAGTCTGTTCAAGAGTGTGACAGCACTCACTTTTTAAGCGCTCGACAGCAAACTCTTCAAATTCCTGCAGAGAAATCGTCTCCTCTGGTGGCATTGAGTAAAACTGAAGTGGGTGTGCATATTTTTGTTTGACTTCTGATTTAATGCCACCTGCCCGTCGCTGTCTTGGTTTAATGATTTCCATATCCAAGTTTCATGCACGAAGAAACTCCCGCCAATTTATTTTCAATGGGGATTCCCTTCCGGTTTACGGGACAGTAACATCGTATATTCTTATAAACTATTCGTGCCCCTTTGAAAAACATTACAAAATAAAACTTTGTATCTGCATCTATCTCGGGTTTTTTTTACATTTTAATCCGTATTACGTATTCCGAATTTAGGGGAATAAATATATAACCGGTCTTTCTCTGAAAATGAAATTCATTCAAGTAGAGTAAGAGTAGTCCCTATCAAATAGTATGGTCGTTTATCATGTGACACCAACCAAACAAAATGGCGATCCCAAGTGCAGTTTTGGCTGCAGGATGGATTCCCTTTGTTGTTGTTATTGTCGTAAGTGTTAAGAACATATCACAAACAATAGAAGGGCCAAATCGTGCTACACCAACTAATATTAGTGACATGCTGCAAAACTTATAAACATGTTATATCTTTGAAGAAGACGCATTAGGTAGACAGTGATAGATGCGTACTGCAATATTTATAAGATATGTCACTTTGACATGGACGTCACTCTTCTACGATATGTATATCTGCACATGATTCAGCAGGTTAGAGATACCAGACCGGCGTAGGGAACGTCAGTAGAAGTATAATTCCCCAAACGACGTATTCGTTGGTTTCACATTACTTTTCAACTCGCTGTGCGTTCCCCGGTCGTTCAAATTCAAAAGCTGCCATTTCCTGAATACAGTCAATATGAACATTGGTCTTTTCTATTTTGGTACAAATTTAAAGTCGAATCCTATTTTTGTACAACATTCTACCTTTTTATTGAACTGAAAATGCCCCTATAATGAATTTAAATGTTACATCATAATGTGAAGATTATATTTAGAATTGGCGGGTTCATTGGCCCATAAACTGTATTGCCAGTGGAAATATTGGGCAATGACAATGTTTTCCAACATCTCAAAATGGTTCTTATGTGCAGACTTAAGTTTTACCTAAATTGAAGTAGAATACTTTGGCATATGTATGATACACTGGTCTGTGAACTGTTTGGCACAGAACATGTTTACATATTTATAGGAATTTGGAGCTCTACTTTCTGTGCCAATGCCCAGAGATTGCTCTGACACAGAAATCTTGCGGATCTTACACAATATGTGTTGTAAATAATCACAATAATTTTGCTGTTTGGTCGATGTGACAATAAATCCAATTCTCATAATTTGTAAATTAAAACCCCTTATAATATGCATGAGACTTTCTTGAAGACATTAAGTGTCATGATGACTCCAATATTCAGGAGCCTAGAGCAGTCACTGTATGCGTTGCAGGTTACAACTGGTCACAAGAAAAAAGTTTTTATTTGTGTACAGGTAAAATTTCTAATGATATATGTAAGAAGAGTAGAGTATAGAAATCATTTTCCCAGACACAGCCTGTCATCTCTCCTATTCACCCCATTCTTTGGGTAATGATTAGAATCTTTTCATTAATCATACTGTGTTTTAGAAATTACAACTTACTATTTACTGCTTAGTTGATCAGGAAAGTTGGACAGTAAGACGGATGAACATATAGTCACACCTTTTTACTAAAATCTAATCGGAGAAAGAATAAATATTATCAACAGCAACCTAAAAGCCATTGGCTTGCCAGATGCCCATATTGTTTATTCCACTGGTTCCTGAAAAATGTTTCTAGACTAGGGCATACAGACAAGTATTATGATTGTCTTTAGGATCAGCTGGAATGCTCTCTGATCATTTGGAGTGACCCAACTCATTGAGTGACACTTAGCATCATTTCCTATTTCACAATACAATCTTAGTGCTAAGACAGTCAACACTGCCATGTATTAACATTACTTATGAAAATCATAGGGCTAAGACTGCTTTGTGGAATACAACATGAGAAAGCTGGACTTTTGTGTACTAAACCTATAAACAGCATTCTCTCACCTACTAAAAAATTACTACTTCACCAATGTTCACTGATGTTTATTTCAGCTGACCCTGTTGTTTTCGGCAATATACATCCGTTATTATATGAGCAAATATGACAGTGAGCTGTCGACAACCCTGGCCACCATCTTTGCTCTGACTATCACCCTGCTGACGTCGGCCATTGTACCCGTTGACATCTTCCTTGTATCCTACATGAAAACAACTGATGGATCATTCAAGGTGACGTTATTATCATTATACTTGTATGATATTATGATGATGCTATTAAAGGCTTGTGTGTTTGTCCCAGGGGAACACAGGTGCCCCAGTATGTATCCCTTTTGAGTGCTAGAAGGTTATGATAGTGGGTTTGAATCCCATTGTCCCTCATGTTTCTAGGTTTGTCAGCACCAAGGTGGTAAATGTTATAGAAATGTATCACTTTCACCTGCCTTCTCCGTCAGTCTGTGGGGTGGGGTGGCCTACTGGTTGAAGCATTTACTTATCAAGCCAAAGACCCGGGTTTGTATCCCCACATGGGCACAATGTGTGAAGCCCATTTCTGGTGTCCCCTGCCGTGATGTTGCTGGAATATTGCTAAAAGCTGTGTAAAACCATACTCACTCACTCACTCTCCGTCAGTGAGTTGGGTTTTATTTTAGCAAATTCCCAGCGATATTTAAGTGTGGAACACCAGAAATCAGCTTCACAAAGAATCACATGTTGTACCCATGCAGGGAAATCATACCCAGGCCTTTGGCATGTTGAGGTAACTTTTAACCACTAGGTTATCCCATAGCCCCTGTATCTAATGAAAGTATTTGATTAGAAAAGTGGTGGAAATATTTGATTAAAAAATACACATGGTGTTGGGAAGGTTAGAAATTGAAACATCATTTCTGTTTTAATGCATTGTACATGTTGGAATGAATCGGGTAAAATTGTTAACATATTAAGCTGAGTGTATTACGTTTTTTATAAATGTCGTGACTGTTGACTGAGAATAGTTCCAAATGATTTTCATTTTATTTATCACAGAATACAAGTCATGTAATTTTATAATATTGAAGTTTTTTAGCACTTTTTTCTATTTTATGTTTCATTATCATCATGTTTATCAATATTATTCTTGCAGGTAAAATATTATCTGAATTGTTTTCAATTTGTATTATTATTCTCAAAAAGTCTGATTAAATGAACAAGATGTATGACAAATTTATCATCAATCTCAATTACATGTTTTTGTAGAATTATGAGTTGAACAATGATGGGTTTTTTTTTTTTTATATTAAAGGATTGGGCTAATGACTCTGCCTCCCGAGCTTCAATTGAGCATTCAATCCTTTATGGCTATTACAGTAAGTGATGTGACCCGTGAAGATCTGGGTTAGAATTGGCCTTCACCATTCATTCTTGTCATAAGAAGCTACTAACAGGAGTGGGTGGTCAAGCTTGCTGACTTGGTTGACAGATGTCATCACATCCCAATAACACAAGTGGATGCTCATGCTGTTGACCACTGGATTGTCTGGTCCAGACTTCATTAATTACAGACTGCTGCCATATAGCTGGAATATTGCTTAGTGCGGCATTAAACAACCAACCAACCAATCTAATTAGATCTAGGATCAGCAGCAGCCAGATTGTCTAAGGCACGTCATTTACTGTGCATCAAAGTTTCGAAATGCTCAGAACAAACGAGCAAAGCATTAAGAGTCTCTGAGCAAAGCCACACATATTCTTGGCTCACTGCTTCCCCAAAATCGCTCAAAGAGAGAAAGGTGTGCAGCCTGCTGTTTATACTTGATCTAATGACCCAAATCTTGTTCATTTCCAGCGCTGTATGCTCTCGTGACGTTCTGTCTGTTCATCTTGCTACCCTTCTTCTATTTCTTCTATGAGGAGAAAGATGAGGCTACCCCTACATCATGCAAGAGTGTAAGTCTTTCCTGCAGACTTGCAGTCAGGCCAAATAAAAAAAATGTTGTGGTTCCCATTACACCTCTTTAAAATTTAGGGTAGGTAGGTAGGAATGGGTTTTTTTACATATTATTTTTAGAAGGAAAGTACAAACTAATAACACATGTATCAATGTGTAATTGTTTATTCGATCAAGCTTGCGGCCATCATATCGACTGTCTCTATCAGAATGACCGATATCTGTCTGCGCCGGGGAAAAACAATGGTACCTGAAAGCTTATTTTATTCATTCTGCTTAGAAAAGTAGGGTCGGCACCAGAATTCAAGTGTCGGTTGGATAGTTGGAACCACAACATTTTGTTAGGCCTCACTGTGCATGTTTACACGTCTCCATACAGGTTTTCCCAAGCAGCGATTCATCATGACTACCAAACAATTAATGGATTTATCTTGACCTTATTTATCTAAAAGCACTCATTTGGTGCCAAGTTTGAGCTCAAAATCTCCATAAAGGTGAACATTTATGGATGTCAACTTCTGTATTTTGAGGAACACAATGTTTTGTGTATAGTCTTGCGCCTGTATCAGGGTTATAAAAAACCAGGAAACAGATAGCTATAGAAGTACATGTGAAGCAACACCAGTGAATCCGTGATAAGATAATAAAGAAAGCCAGTATCTTATCGTATGTTATCACTTATTACGGGTTAAATTAGGTCCCCAGCTTTGTATTGTCATCATAAGAGGCACTAACTTATCAGGGGATCAGGCTCTGGGACTGTGTGGCATGTTTTTACAGCTGTAGAAATTGCTCATGATATCAATCACTAGATTATCCTAATACTTATCCACACAGGATTCTGTACTGACTGGCCTGATATAGCTGTACTACTGCTTTGTGTGGTGTTTATTAAGGCTGTAACGATTCACTCGCATATTCGGTGAATCGAACCGTAGCCCTTCATGAATTCAATTCGTTATTTGTGGTCACCAGAACCGAATATTCATGAATATTTAAAAATTTTAAGGGAGTGTGTTTTACTTGAACCCTTATGCCCTTTTTCAAAATGAGATATGCAAGAATGCATTATGTACTAGCCTTGTAGTAGTCATGTTAGTTTGCCAAGGCCGCACATGGTACTGTCAACTTAACTATTACATACCAAATTTGAGTGTCATGAGATGACTGGTTATTGCTGTGACAAATTAACACTGTCAACATAGGCATTCAATATTGTGCATCAGTCATTGTATTCGAGAATAATTCTTCGTATTTGTTACCCAATATTCGTGATACATATCATATTCGCAACATAGTGTATTCGTTACAGCCCTAGTGTTTTTCAGTATTAAAAGTATGACACTGTGGACTCTGTGTCGAGTAAATCAATGTGTGTCAAAGGTGTCCTATATGCAGAATTCCAGTATGAGGAAGAACCCTGTTTAAATCATTCGATCCATTTGTAATCGATGATCCTTAATCAATGGTATTGGCTTTCCCCCTCAAATAACTCTCCTCTTCTCTGCTCCCACATATAGATCTCGCCCGTGAAGATCCGCAGGTTTAGAATTGATCTTCAGTAACCCATGCTTGTCGTAAGAAGCGACTAACGGGATCAGGTGGTCAAGCTCGCTGACTTGATTGACACATGTCATCGTATTCCAGTTGTGTAGATTAATGCCCAAGCTGTTGGATCACTGGATTGTATGGCCCAGACTCGATTATTTACAGACTGTCACGGTATAGCTGTAATAGTGCTGAGTGTGGCATAAAACTAAACTCACTCATCCCCACCTAGATCTACTTCACATGTTTGGTTTATGATGATGAAATATGTGTCCAAACATGTCTATGATGGAAATTCATATGTAAATGTACAATGATGTTCAGCGATTCATTAGTAAATGAACTTATATATTCAGAGATGCTGTACAGCTCTGAAGTACCTGATTGTGTTTATCCTGGTCGTCGCTACTCTCATGTTGATTGGGTTGGTATATGTTTCTGTTATATTATTTAGGGGTTGGAATTGAAAGTACCAACTAGCAACTGATGTTCCCTAGTTTGTAAACTTGAGCATGAATCATTTAGGGACAGTTCATAATCTATGGCTAGGTTTGTGTGATGATGATTTTTATGGAGGGGCATGTACAATGTGAACCACCACCCCACCCTCACCACCCCAAACCCAACCCCCTAAAATTTAAGTTCAAAGTAAGTGGGACACACAAACACCCTATGTCATGTACAAAATCTATTACCCCCTGCTATGTTTTAAGCATAATTTTTATAATAATTACTCTCTCTCTCTCTAGAGCTCACACACACACACACACACACACACACACACACACACACACACACACACACACACACACACACACACACACACATCTCTTTAGTACATGACCCACCCTACCTCCCCAGAACAAAATGGGTGACACCCCCCCCCCCTCTCCTCTCTCCCTCCCTCCCTCCTCCCTCCCTCCCTCCCTCCCTCCCTCTCCCTCTCCCCCTCCCTCTCCCTTATGGTCCCTTATAAGCAAGTACTGATTTTCTATGGATACTCTGGACATTTTCTTTGTTTTTGATTAGTGCTTTGATTAATATAACTATTCTCCTGCTATGTTTCAGTGCTTTTGTTCCCACCAAGGGCACTCCCAACGCTAATTCTACTGAGTGGAAGCAGATAGAAGCCCTTTTCAAGGACCTGGCTAGCAATGGTGAGATCACTTGTCTGTTGGGTAGTGTTGGGAATTGGTTGAAATCTCACAATTGATAATTGGTTCATTACCAACGAGTAATCATATAAACAATTGCTTAGTGTCATTTTTCATATTTTCCTGTTCAGGTTGTTATTGATGATAAGTATAATGTGGTTCTCTGTTGTTGTTTGTTTTATTAAGAAACTGTAATGTAAAATGGAGTCTTCAAGAAATGTTTAGTCATGACTTTTCAATAAGTGAAGTGAATTATCTAAGAATTAAAATCGTTTTCAGGCCCTGACAACTTCTGTTCCATCATCAAGTGTTTCAAATACTAAAACATTAGTTCAAAAATCGTTCGTGTTTGATTATGAGAAAATGTGATCAATTGATTGGTCGTTTGGTCACTGTGACCTGTCTTTGATTGGTTCATCAGAACACCACTACTGTTGTGTAGCATTGACCTCTACCTCAGAAAGTACTGGAATCTGTACTTTATTAAGAAAGTGTAATCCCAAATATAACATGTTGCATTTGACCACTTTCTAACAGGCATTTTGTATTCATATGGTCTTTATGAATATTACTGTTTTTTGCAAATTATTAAAATAAATTAGAATTAGCAAAATACTTTTGGTCACTTATGTAAAATCCAAATAATCCCAGAAATATATGTGCTGTGTGAAACCAAGCATACTGTGTAGAGATCATTTGTGTGTGATTTTGCCTGTTTGATTTCTTGGCTTTGATTTTTGTGATATTGCTGTAGCTTTCACATTGTCGACCTTACTTCATCACTCACTCTGGATCAATTGTGTGTTCTAACAGGGTTGGAAGACTCTCTGTCCTTTATCATCAGTGTGTTGAGCCTGCTGGGAATGATGGCCTTCATCATGTATACGGTACGTGGAAAGAAATTACAAAACTGCAGACTTGCCTATCCTTACTATTTGAGCGTAAGGCTTACTATTTTTGGTGCATAATTACGATCTTACGATCATACTGAAATTCCTTACAACTTCTACAAGTAAGTGGTAGAATACTAGATATAGGCATGCCCATGCTATTTACAGAGTCATTTATGGTACATAAAGTACTGAAAACAGAAGTCGCATCAAAAACATTATAAATAAATAATCTTTGCATCTTACAGTGCTTGTAAAGTTTATTTCAAAGTGAAAGACTTTATAAACGTCAATTAGACTGGCACCACATTTGACTAATTGACTGTTAAAGGCTATATTAAGATTTTAACCAGCTATGTTTTTCCTTTATTTCTTGACAGTAACATGCCCTACTATCAAATACACCTGCCTTACTTTTATTTTTTAGTTGATCTTACTATTTTCTTTAAAAGGGGTAGGCAAGTCTGAAACAGCAAAGTCAGAGGCGAGTAGATATCAGTCTATTTCACCGTGATTCCGTGTTAGAGCGTTCGCTCATCATGCCGAAGACCAGGGTTCAATTCGACACATGGGTACAATGTGTGAAGCCAATTTCTGGTGTCCCCTGTCATGATATAGCTGGAATGTTGCTAAAAGCGGAGTAAATCCAAACTCACTCACTGCATGGCTGTATTCCTACTGGCTAGGGTAATCACAGCATCCAGACAGCTGCCGTCATATAGAGCTGGAATATTATTGAGTGTTATGTTAAACAATAACACCCTGCTGTATTCCTGACCTCATCAAGGGCTGTCTAGGGTAATCACAGCAGCATGGCTGTATTCCTACTGGCTAGGGTAATCACAGCAGCATGGCTGTATTCCTACTGGCCACAGCAGCATGGCTCATTCCTGCATCACAGCAGCATGGCTGTATTCCTACTGTCTAGGGTAATCACAGCAGCATGGCTGTATTCCTACTGTCTAGGGTAATCACAGCAGCATGGCTGTATTCCTACTGGCTAGGGTAATCAGCAGCATGGCATGGCTGTATCACAGCCTACTGTGGCCTACCGGTCAGGGTAATCACAGCAGCATGGCTGTATTCCTACTGGCTAGGGTAATCACAGCAGCATGGCTGTATTCCTGCTGGTCAGGGTAATCACAGCAGCATGGCTGTATTCCTACTGGCTAGGGTAATCACAGCAGCATGGCTGTATTCCTACTGGCTAGGGTAATCACAGCAGCATGGCTGTATTCCTACTGGCTAGGGTAATCACAGCAGCATGGCTGTATTCCTACTGGCTAGGGTAATCACAGCAGCATGGCTGTATTCCTACTGTCTAGGGTAATCACAGCAGTGGCTGTATTCAGCAGGGTAATCACAGCAGCTGTGTATTCCTACTGTCTAGGGTAATCACAGCAGCATGGCTGTATTCCTACTGTCTAGGGTAATCACAGCAGCATGGCTGTATTCCTACTGTCTAGGGTAATCACAGCAGCATGGCTGTATTCCTACTGGCCAGGGTAATCACAGCAGCAGCAGCATGGCTGTATTCCTACTGGCCAGGGTAATCACAGCAGCATGACTGTATTCCTACTGAATGGTCTAGGGTAATCACAGCAGCATGGCTGTATTCCTACTGGCTAGGGTAATGACAGCTGCGTCATCTGGAGGCCAATGACAGAAGCTGCATACGGAAATGTCTGCTGGTGCTACGTCCGTTTGAGATGCTGTTTGGCTTTTTGTTTCTTCTCGTGGCCTTGCTCATCTTCATCTCACTGTTGCTCACCAAGTAGGTTCAACTCATAATGGACTCAAGTTGTACTCATCATAAATATGATTTACTTGTCATACCCGTGACGGGTTGCTTTGATATAAGATATATGCTTTGTTATACAGATATCTGACAGACCACTTTACAAAGCCAGTTAACAGAAAGACTCTCATACTTAATGGTTGCCTTTAAACTAAGAACAGACCTTAGTGGATCAATCCCCTGTCTTATCTTACCGACCTGTGAAGATCGGGGTTAGAATTGATCTTCAGTAACCCATGCTTGTCGTAGAGGCAACTAACAGGATCAGGTGGTCAGACTCACTGACTTGGTTGACACATGTCATTCATCGTGTATCCCAATTGCGTAAATCGATGCTCATGCTGTTGATCACTAAATTGTCTGGTCTAGGCTCGATTATTTACAGACCGCCGCCATATGGCTGGAATATTGCTGAGTGCGGCGTGAAACTAAACTCACTTGCTCTTATGCCAATAGAAAGATAGGTAATACAGGGATAAAACAAGGACTGTTTGGTGTCTAAGTGGGGAATCCATGTTAAATTCAGAAGACAACTGAAATAATAATAAGTCAAGCCAAATGCAAGCAATAAACCCATACCTCCAGTTCAACGCACACTAGTGCAAAATCTTGAACGCATCATTTAACCCAATCAGATCACCTCACCTGTTATTTGTTGACTGAAACTTGTATTATGGAAGACATTCAGCTCCCTTGCTGGACAATTGATCGAATGATCAGTCAATCAGTGAATCCTCAGGAATGATTAATGAGACTAATCAATATTCAGAAAAAATGAAACATCAAATTAAACTTTAGAAGTATATTTCTTATTGTTATGTTTGTCACAGACATTGTGAATATTCTGATTGTTGTTGTTAAGATAAACTTGACTATGTCAGGGCTCCAGATAACTTTTGGGGGATCGCGAGTGTACTTACATCATTATTGCAAGTGGAGGTGTACTGAGATTTTTGAAGGAGTCCTGACATGTTTTTGTGTGGCGAGTTGGTGATGTGGTTTGTCTGGACGATTCATCGATCACTATGGTCCGATATAAATAAGATCAGTGTAGTTTTAGGCAAGCGAAACATAGTGGCGCTATATCGTTGCCTGGCAGCGCAAGTGATTCCTATTGTCGGGTTTCCTCATGTGTCAAATCATGTTTAGCAAAAGAAACTTGACAAGTATTTATCGAAATAGATTTCCATTTGCATGATCGCCGCGGAAACTAAATGTTAGGCGATACAATTGTATTTGTGTGCGTATATTATCGCAGCGAAATCTTATATTATGTAGAAGACTTAATTGATTTTGAGGCATTACATTCATGTCGCATTATCTGTAGCCCTGACTGTAAGCTGACATGTTTTATAGTTATTCATGCAAGTAACGATTGTTCTTAAGCCTCTAAAAACCCACAAGATGAAGATACACAACACAGAGAGGTGAACTAGGAAATAACCTTGATCATCTTGATCGTAGTATTAATCGGTGCCTGTTTCATTTTCACAGTGTTTTGATTGTGTCTCGTTATAAGTTCTGTCGTGGGGTTTCATCAATTATTGATTGATTACTGAGCTACAAGTATTGTGAGTGATAACCAGTGAGTTTAGTTTTACGACACTTTCAGCAATATTCCAGCAATATCACAGTGGAGGACACCAGGAATGGTTTTCACACATTGTACCCATGTGGGGAATCGAACCCGTGTTCTTGGCATGATGAGCGAATGCTTAACCACTAGGCTACCCCAGAGTGATAACCAGCACCAACTCCCTTCACTATTCTTAGTAAACAGCAATGTTTTAGTGCTATTTTTAAGGGGTAAATAGGTATTACAGCACTGAATGGTGTTCTTTTCAGTATTGACAAAGCCATGCACAGTAAAGGATACAAGATTGGCTACGCCCTGGCTCAGAGGAAGCTGCCCAACCCTGTAGACATTGCACTGGTCTTCTGTCAGATGGTACGTACATCACACTCAGACATTGATTGTCAGTTACCATATGAAGTGTTACTTCCTTGTACGTTGACGTCACTGACACTATCTACTGTCGTTCTGCAGGTGTTCCCTCTGGACTACATCCTCATGTCGGGCATCATCGTGTATTTCGTCTTCTGCTCCATGTCTGGAATCCGCAACATCGGCATCTGGTTCCTGTGGATCAGGGTCAGCGTCTCCTCCTTTATGTTCATGTGTTCATTCAGACACAACATTTCATCCAGACATGACATGCATTCAGACACAACATTCATTCAGACACAACATTCATTCAGAATGTTATTTAGAACTGCATTCAGCTGTTGGGAATTGGTTGAAATCTCAAATTTCACATCCAATGTAAAGACCGATTGCAACTTTTCTGTTGTTGTTGTTGTTGTTGTTAAGGGGGAGTATATTTAGAAACTGCTTTAAAGTGATGATGACTAATAATATTATGAGCATAAACTTCCCAGAATCTTCAAAGAAATATTCAGTCATGACTTTTCAGTAAGTGAAGAGAGTTTTCTAAGAATTAAACATGTTTTCAGACCAAGACAACTTATAAGATATGTTCCATCATCAAGTGTTCAAACACTAAAACAGTAGTTCTAAAATTGTTTGTGTTCGATTATGAGGAAAGGTTAACGCAATTACGTTTGGTCACCAAGCGACCAATATTCGATTATTTCATTTAATTTGAACACCACTACATTCAGACACAACATTCAGACACAACATTGTGTCATTAAATTACAGTAGTTCCTTCAAAACTAAACTTACAGAAAAATTTAAATAGAAAATATCTTCCAATGAAATGTGAAAGGATCCACTTTTCATTATAGTAAATGTGTCTGTGTCTCAGAAACTATAGAAAGCAAAAGTCATGGTAATATTTTTAGTAAGATATTAACATTACTCATTTACCTTATGTGTCATTGTATATTCAGCAAAAGGATCATTAATGCAAGAAATTATGTTGATTTCTCCCTGTTTCGAATTCCTATAATGTAGACAATGGAGTATGTTTTGGTGTATCAGATGTACAAGATCCGTCCCCGTCGTACACGGCCCCAGGGCCTGCTGATGTTGTGCATGATACTGATGTTCATCGTGTTGGCCATCAACATCATTGTGTATGAGCTGACACCACAGTACTCCACCTTTGGCAGTCAGAAATATGTGAGTCAATTTTGTTTTCCTTCACACTATGACTTCTCTTCAAATTGAATTGGTCCCTTGTAACACATGCTTGTATTTCAGGGTGACTTTCTCCTGTCATTAGTTATCCTCAGTTACATTCTCAGATGATACACGATACACACTTGCATGTATCAGTTTATGTTTAATCCTGTATCAATTCATATCTTAATCACCCATGAAAATTTGATCTTCAGCAACCCTTGCTTGTCGTAAGAGGCGACTAACAGGGTCGGGTGGTCAGGTTCACTGACTTGGTTGACACATGTCATCATATCCCAACTGTGTAGACCGATGCTCGTGCTGTTGATCACTGGATTGTCTGGTCCAGACTCGATTATTTACAGACCGCCACCATATAGCTGGAATATTGCTGAGTGCGGCGTAAAACTAAACTCACTCACTCATATATTAATCTCGTAGCGTTTAATACTGGAACCCTTTCAATCATGGGGTTCAGGGCTTGAGTGGCGGGTCTAAGAGGCGTCATTTCACACTGATGCTTGAAAAGAAACATTAATACCATTTCTGTTTCCAGGGCAACATGACTGGAGGATCAAACACAACATCCACTCCACTACATCAGTGTACCATGGAGGTGGCAGGTGAGTGTAATGGCGGAAGTCTGGAATGACTTATACCACAGTATTTCAGCAGAATGTGGAATGAAAACCTGACATGAGGCAGGTCATACAGGTTTACCTCTTCAGAGAAAGGGCGGTGGGGTAGCCTAGTGCTTAAAGCGTTTGCTCTTCATGCCGAAGACCAGGGTTCAGTTCCCCACATGGGTACAATGTGTGAAGCCCATTTCTGGTGTCCCCCGCTGTAATATTGCTGGAATATTGCTTAAGCGGCACTCACTCACTCACTCACTCACTCACTCACTCACTCACTCACTCACTCACTCACTCACTCACTCACTCACTCACTCACTCACTCACTCACTCACTCACTCACTCACTCACTCACTCACTCACTCACTCACTCACTCACTCCTCTCACTCACTCTCACTCACTCCTCACTCACTCACTCACTCACTCACTCACTCACTCCACTCACTCACTCACTCCTCCACTCACTCCTCACTCACTCACTCCTCCTCCTCCTCACTCCACTCCTCCTCACTCACTCACTCACTCACTCACTCACTCACTCACTCACTCACTCACTCCTCCTCCACTCACTCACTCACTCCTCACTCACTCCTCCTCCTCACTCACTCCTCCCTCACTCCTCACTCACTTAAAACCCATTATGAGTCTATATCTAATCAGGGTTTTACCCAACATCTGAAATGTGCATCCAGTACAAACATGAAAAAATCACTGCAATATTATTTCACTGTACCCTGTAGTAGTGTCGTGAATAACAGTTGTTCAGGTTCTACCCACACTTCCAGTGCATCTCATCTGGGGCTTCAATGGGTACTTGAGTACTGGAGCATGAGTCAGGTTTAGCTGGACTCGAGTCCAGACCTGTCAGCCCCTAAACTGGTCAAGAAAATAGACTTCGATGAAGCCCTAGTCTACCCACCATACTTTGTAAGCATCCTACCTCACATAGTGCATTTTCCAGATTCCAACATTCCATCTTTAAAACACTTCCCCATTGATGTCATAAACAGCAACATTTTGACCATGGAAACATTTAATAGCCTCTTATGGCAAGGATAGTAATCCAGATAATGAGTGTGTTCACTTGCAATATAGAGTGTCAATATAACGTGACTGAGTGGTTTTTCAGGGTTTGCACAGCTTGATATTTGGACTTCTTTTACCTTAAATAGGCCCTAAATTCATTTTAGCCTTGAAAAGGCCCTAACTGACAGTGATTTGCCCTTAAAAGGCCCTATATTTATTAAAGCATGTCAAGTTACGATTTTACAAGAAACTAATACATAATAAAAATACCTTGCAGTGATAGTGATATTAATGTCAATCACAAAGCCCTAACAGGAATGGGTGGTCAGGCTCGCTGACTTGGTTGACACATGTCATCGGTTCCCAATTGCGCAGATCGATGCTCATGCTGTTGATCACTGGATTGTCTGGTCCAGACTCGCTTATTTACAGACCGCCGCCATATAGCTGGAAAATTGCTGAGTTTGGCATAAAACTAAACTCACTCACTCAATCACAAAGCAAACATTTTCCCAGTGCAGTGATATAGCTAACAGTTATTTCCCTCTGATGGTCGGTAAGGGTGGTGGGGTAGCCTAGTGGTTAAAACGTTCGCTCATCAAGCCAAAGTCCCGGGTTTGATTCCCTACATGGGTATAATGTGTGAAGCCCATTTCTGGTGTCCCCTGCTATGATGTTGCTGGAATATTGCTAAAAGTGGCGTAAAACCATGCTACGTTATGTGTTATATGTGTTTCTATTGTTCTTAAAATTGTTGATTGGGCCTTGAAAATACTCTCAAAAGGCCTTAAATGTGAAGAGCTGATAATCTGTAATGAACCTTGGTCTAACATGACTGCATGTTGTTTTTCAGAGGATTAGCGTGGTGGCGAGGATGGCTCTGCTTCTGACACGGTTCTTCTACAAGATGTGGTTCTTTGGAGCCGACCTACTACTGGGGCACTTGGGTCTTTCTTGGGGTCAGTATACAGAGGTTTTCAAATGTGTATAGGAGGTTTCAAATGTGTACAGACTTTAATTTATCATTCAAAACGATCACATAAGTTGTGTCCCTTCCTCTCTCTCTCTTATACTTTCTCTCTATTTCTTCCTAAGAAGATCTGACCGCCTCCATTGGTGTAGTGGTTAGAAGCGTTAGCGGAGGCCGGAAGATGTCGGGTTGATCCCGACCACATCAAAACCAAAAGCGTTAAAATATGGTACTTGTTGGTCCTGCCTGGCGCTTGGCATTAATGGGTACAACAAGGACTGGAGTCAATAAAATGTGTCTGAGTGGGGTATTCATGCTTCACTGCGGCATGGTATCTCAGTGGGCAAGAACTATAAAAACAGCTTAAGTCTGGGCTAGTACAAGCAGCCGCACGTATACATACACGCGCACGTATGTCGTCCTATGGCAGAAATAATATTCTCAAGCATGGCGTTAAACCCAATTTCACCTCACCTCACCAAACACATCGGATGAGATTCAGACCCAGACTTTGTTTTGTTTGATTATCTCATGCCTGAATACACAGAAAAATATATGTTGATTTGTGTGGTCATCTTGCAAAATATTACAATATCTGCTTCGTCTTTTTCTAGATATATGTCCTTGGATTCATAATTGCTGTGATAAAGAAGAGAAAGTCATCAATCGATGGGGAAATTGACGAGGATGACTTTGATGAAAGTGATGATGAAGACCTGCTTCGGGGCTAGACACAATAGGTTTTAGAATACGATTTGGTTCAACTGATATGTATGTATTAAGGTTCCATCTTCAATGTACAGTATGCACGAAAAAGAAAGATGCACAGTTTGGGATCTGTATCACTGCTTATGTTTTGATTCAAATCAGTTTGTGTCTTTCATTAGTTGAACGAAGAATTTTAAGAAATATATTTGGTAATGTTTCTAAAAAATATATTCGAGCACAAAAACAAATTAGGATTGTAGTGTGTATATATGTGACGTGTATTTATTTATATTTGCTCTAACTTTTGTTTATGTCCTCATTGATATGATTCAATGTACTTTGTAATGACTAATGACTAAAGATAGTTACACTCTTCTATCGCACTCATGACTGAGAGATTCTTAATATCATTAGACCTTCTCTTTGGCTAAGATGTTTCAGTTTAAGAGACTCATCAGTGTGCGGCTCAAACATTGCCAAACTCTTATAGAATTTTAACTGTCATATTTAAGTTTATAAAATTACTGTCATGGGTGCATAGGGTTGTTTCTGTTTTGTATGAGTACAACATATTCCTCCGTCGTGTTCATTCCTGTCTTAATGTGGGTTGGTTGGTTAACCGAGTGGTTAAAGCATTGGCTCGTCACACGAAGACCCGGGTTCGATTCCCCACATGGGTAGAATGTGTGAGCCCCATTTCTGGTGTCCCCCGCCATGATATTGCTGGAATATTGCTGAAAGCGGCGTAAACTAAACTCACTCACTCACTCACTCCTTTAATGTTGGTCTTTAGAAGGTCCAAAGAACCTAACAGGATCGGGTGGTTTGGCTTGGTTATTTGGTTGTATCCAGTGACTTGGTCATTGTATCCCAATTGTATAGATAGATGCTCATCATGTCAATCACTTGATTATCTGGTCCATACTCAATTATTGTAAATATTGGGGTCATAACTGGAAATATTGCTGAGTGCAGCATTAAACTAGAAGGAAAAAACAAACTCTCTTGATAAAAGGTTTACAATGTAAATGTGTAAATTTATTGGTCAATGTACATAAATGTTTATTGTGATGTTGTACATACTGTGTAATACATACAGACCCCAGTATCTCAAATATCCTAATATTTGCAACCTATTCTCTGGCCCTACCACCACACCATATAATACATATGTGAATTTAACGGCTTATCTCAATTTCAGATTGAAATACATAACTTTATCGCAAACCTTGAACTGTAGAATTTTGTACCTATATAAGTATGTAATAGCATGGCTTGAACATGGTTTTTAAGACCATGTGCATGAAAGAAGGATGTCATATGGACTTGCTGATATATGCTATCACCTGTTTTTACACTCAGCTTTCCTTGGGATATCTATAAAGTACATGTACACAGTTTATTTCTTTGAAACAGTGTGTCACTGTTGTGGAAACTGACACATGTCATTTTCATGAACTATACTCATAGTGATTGAAATCAACTTTATTAACTCTCCTGATACTATTGTCCAAGGCCAAACACTTACCCTGAAGCGAGTGTGCCAAACATTCTGGCTAAATCTTGGGCATATATGTATTCAGATCTTGAATATGATTTTTTTGACCCCACATATATGATTACTAATATATCTGGCATGTGTCAAATACATATACAGCTCCAATGAGAAGGGGTGGCGATGTTGCTGGAATATTGCCAAAAGCAGCAATACTCACCATACTCACTCACTATAACCATACTCACTCACTCCAATGAGAATATTTCCAATGAACCATAGTTCATAAATCATGTTTGGGCGGTGGGGTAGCCAAGTGGTTAAGTCGTTAAGCTCGTCACACCGAAGACACAGGTTCGATTCTCCACATGGGTACAATGTGTGAAGCCCATTTCTGGGGTCCCCGGCTGTGATATTGGTGGAATATTGCTAAAAGTGGTAAAACTAAACTAACTCATGAATCATGTTTGTTGTATAGTCAAGTTGACTTAAACCTTATTAGCTCTACTCCTTGAAGAGCTGTTGAACATCAAATGAAAGGTTATAGAATATGCCCTTTGGTTTGTCTATGCTTATATATCTAAGAATTTTCAGTTTATTTCCTTTTTGTCAATTGAAATATTTTGAATATACAAAATAAACAAAAACATGTCTTGATTTGAGAATGCTTTTCCAAATATCTTCAGAGAGGAAAAAGGTGTATAATCAAAATTAATTTTTTAAAATATTTTGTTATACTTGGTAAAATTGTTGATGTTCTTGTTGGTATGAAACAAATATGTTACCCTTGCCTTTAAAGAAATAGGAAGTGATTTCCCTTAAGAAGGTTTAAATACAGCACCTTTGTTACATGTGTAATATTCAGCAAAGAATGAGGGGGCCATGCTTATTCATTTTGTGGTGCATTTGTCGTGTTTATTTATGATTTGAAATAAACAGATGAACATAAATAATATCCATTCCCTTTTCTTGTTTATCAGAAGTTCCACACAGATTCTCTCCTTTGAAGGACATATGATACATCACACAACCAATAACTTACGAATACCCACAAAACTCTTTAGCTCACTACCATATATCTGGAATATTTGAACTGCCTACATAAATATTTGTTTTCATTTTGTACGAAACAACTCATGAAGATCGGGTAAGAATTGGTCTTCAGTAACCCATGTTTCTCGTAAGAGGGACGGGATCGGATGGTCAGGCTCGCTGACATGGGTGATACGTCATCGTATACCAAGGGCGTAGATCGATGCTCATGCTGTTGATCACTGGATTGTCTGTTCCAGACTCGATTATTTACAGGCCGCCGTCATATAGCTGGAATATTGCTGAGTGCGGCGTTAAACAACAATCAATCAATCAAACAAAAGAGACCGTTGGCTACGACCAGCGTTGAGAGCTACGACAGTCATAGGATTTCGATCACTTTGTGAAACAGGGTCCGGTTCCTCAAAGCGATTTTAGCGCTAAGGTAACTCCCTGAGCAGCGTTGAGAGCTACGACAGTCATAGGATTACGATCACTTTGTGAAACAGGGTCCGGTTCCTCAAAGCGATTTTAGCGCTAAGGTAACTCCCTTACTTTAACATTAGCTTAAAATGGTCGTAACGATAAGATCGCCTTGTGGAAAGGGTCCATGCGGACCATTCAGAGGTCGTGTTCGTCTTGGCAGCAGGTGCGTGAGCTTGTCATGGACCATCATACTGCCTGACAGATCTGTGATAATGTGGGGATCACGCAGGATGTTCCATCGCATACGCCTTGATGAAGCGGTCACTGGTATCTGTTTACCGTGGTAGATCGAGGCTCATGCTGTTGATCACTGGATTGTCTGGTCCAGACTCGATTATTTACAGACCGCCGCCATATGGCTAGAATATTGGTAGGTGCGGCATTACACAACAAATAAACAAAAATAGTGTTTAGGGATCACATGCAACCAAAAAAACAAACATAATTAAAACACAATAATCACTTATTCATGACATATAATATACATTGTTGATTATGAAAAGCAAAATAATAATAAGCGTACAATCGCAAATCAAAAGTGCAATAATTTGAAACGAAGCACCAGGATACCGAACCCAGTTAGAGCGGGTGGGCGTGCACTGAAGTGTAGCGAAGAGTCTTTCACTGGCTGGTTCTTTGCCGATACACTCTGGGCTCATTGTGTGTGTGTATAGAGATGTTGGGGTTTTGTAAATACATGCTCATTTTTGTGTATAACATTTTGCAATCAACAGACATCATAACATGTCATGTGTAAAAGTATCACACCTGCCTGTCTGTGTAATTACGTAATGTGACAGAGACCGAACTCGGGTGCACGAGCCATAAATCAATGCGTTTTGTTTATATAGCCTGATAAGTGTTAAGTTCAAATTGCATGAGGTCAGTGATCGAAGTTGTGTATTGCATATTGTCATTAGCAGACAGGCAGGCAGACACATATAAGTGTCAATAAAACAGACATTGAGATTTGTCTGTTACAGAGGCATATCTATATCACAGTTAGAAATTCTGACAATGTTAAATTATGACGTTGCTTTTTAGTATCGAACTGAGAAAGTGACTCCGCGAAGAAGAACGTGTGTTGAAATAGTCAAATGAACAATTAAATCGGTAAATCTACTCTCATAACATATGAAAAGCTTACGCCTGTCAAATATCAACAAAAAAGTCAAAACATTACAAAAAAATGAAACTCACATCAAAGCCTACTCCGAGTACTCACCGCCAGCGAAGGTTTTCCGTCTTGAAATGTCGAACGATTCACTGGTTGACACATAGCTGAGTAGATCTAGATCCTAACAAAGGTTCTTTTATGTAACGAGTAGATTATTTACTATTAATTTGTTTGTGTACACAACCAAGATTAGACTACTCCTGCTCATAAAGGTTGTCTCCCAAAACCCCTACATCCCATAACCCCTACAACCCAGTACCCCTACGATTAGTTACAACACCCAGCCATTACCTGTCTGGCATAATGAACTGACCAGGGAGATCAGGGGTGAAGTATACAGTGTGAGCTGCATAGAGTATACAGATGAGAAGGGATTAAGATTGTGCTGTTGTTATTAGGGTTTAATAATTCATTTTGCAAATCGTAATAATATCAGTTGTAAGAGTGTTGGAGATAGTAAACTGAGATAAATAATATGAGATGATTTTGGGTGATATTTACGAGGGGAGTTCAAAAAGTAGTCAGCCTAACTATATTCGCGATGTCCAATGTTTGAAAAGCTTCCATTTTATTTTGAAGAAATTATTAGCTAAGCCATACCCAAAAGTTTACATATCACAACACATTGGGGTATAGTATTTCTTTAAAAAATTGCAAAAAATGAAAAACGATCTGTCATTTGGTACCTCTTGGATAATGGCATGCCCTCAGATAATGTCATATATGTTCAGTATAGTATTTAATGACTACCCGTCATAATCAATGTTCAAAGATTTGTATTGTTTGATTTACATTTAGACGGGGGCTGTTTTTCAAGGACACCCCCATTTTAATCTTTCAAAAACTGTGTCCAGATGATCAAGCTGGTACTGTTTACAATATATTGAGAGCTGACATTTGTGTGACTATTCAATATTTTGTTTGAATAGGGCTGCCCAATATAACCAGTTTACCGGTTCACACATGAAAACGATACGTATTGATCGAGCATTAACAAAAACATCTTGCATTATCTTACCTCACACATAAATGTCGCTTTCTGATTGGCTGAGCGCTCTTCTATTATTTCAATGGACCCCGCTTACAAGCGAGTAACATTTCAATGTTACCCCGCTGTCTATGGCAACTCATTTGGTACATCGTGGTAGTAATTCTTTATCTCGAATTACATTGAATCACGTATGATGTACGGAAATTACCGATGTTTTGCGAATGCAAATCGATGGAAGGGAGATAAACCTAAATCTGTATTTCTTGTCAGCAAAATCTAGCGATGGCTACAAAAAGATTTGTACCCGTGTTTCAAACAATTCAAAATTAACATTAAGGTCTTCTGTAAGATAAATACGTTGTTCACTGGTCACGAGGGGTGCAGGGGTTGATGTACCATCGATGTTTCTTTATGTTCCCTGAGCTCTAATGGCATGGGAAACATAAACAAACATCGAGGGTACATCAACCCATGCACCCCACGTGACCAGTGAACAACTTGTAATATATTGCAATACATATCTCAAAATATGCATTCGCATTGCAATATATCGCAATATGAAAAATACCCACCCCAATGTATGAATAAGTGAAAACATGAGAACAAGCTATGTCCTTATGATTACGTTATCTGAAAGGGGCTGGGTAGTGTCTCCAAAACAAGCTCTTTCAGAAAACCCCTACAGCCCATAACCCCTACAGCCCAGAATTAAACCTCAAGTTCAATATCATTAAACTTTTGTTAAAATATTTTTGTTATCATTCTCTCAATTGCTAAGTGTTTGGGCTGGTCCATTGTTTGAAATAAGTAAATGGCAGGAGATGTATGGGTTATGGGATGTAGGGGTTTTGGGAGGTTACCTTATAATCACATATAAGCTGTGCGAACCTATTCACCGCGCATGCGCCATGAGAGCAGTGCAGCGCAGCGCACAGCTTTTGAAACCACTTTTCACCCCAGCTGGGGTGAATTTATTGAATCGTTTGAACTCCGATTTAATCATTTGTTACTGTAAGTCCATACCGAAAGGTATCAGAATCTGCAAAGTTGTGTTTTACGTTGCATGTGACCTTTAAGTGTTGAAGTTAAACGTGGGGACTGTTTAGGGTTTCAACAAGACCACCACGGTTCTCATCCTTCTCCCGAGTTGGCATTTGTCATCGGTGTAGAAGACGCTGTTCGGGAGGTAGTGCGATGCACTACAAGTTATTTTCAAGACTCCGTGGGAGCTCACACCTTACATCCTTTCGGCATTGTAACACCTATATATAATCCTGTTTGGCGTAGTCATGGTGACTAAACTTTCCGGCAGTGTTAATATTCACATTTTGTCTGTTCCTCCCAGACTGTAAATTTCAATTTCAATTTTGTTTTTTAATAAAATATGTTACAGTCACAGTTTTAATACCCTGGAATTTGTTTTTCAAATCAAGTATTACAAGAAGACAAAGTCATCAATATCCCCACAATGACAAAATACTCTTCATGAATATGTCTACGAGTTATGATTATGTCAAATGGTTTGGTGTGTATATAGAAAAGTGGAAGCAGAGTATTGAAAGGTTTTTAAAGTTCTGGTCCAGAAAGGAGCACTACCACCAGTTTCAGTCTAAGTCAAACTTGTTGCCATGGAAATGCAAAGATATTTTATTTAGAAATACCAAAACCAAGAGGCACCAGTACACCACAAATGTATGTATGTGCCAGGTTTGAGGTGTCAAAACATTGAACGGTTTTAGAGTTCTGTTCGGAAAAGAGCACTACCATCAATTTCAGTCTAAGTCAAACTTGTTGCCATGGAAACGCCAAAAATATTATATTCAGAATTCCAAAACTACCAAAGGCACCAGTACACCCACCAGATGTATATGTATGTGCCAAGTTTGAAGTGAAGAAATAGTGAACGGTTTTAGAGTTCTGCAACGGAAAAGAGTACTACCACAAATTTCAGTCTAAAGGCATTTATACGGCGAAAATATACACATGTGCAAATTTGCATACATGAGTAAATTTACGTAGGAGTGTAATTTGCTAGGGTGAGCAATTTTGCTATGCGTTCATACGGACTTTAGGCAAAGCGGTAGTAAATGTTGATAATAGTTCATTTCTGCACTAGCAATGGATGGAGTAAGACGCGCTATAAGAAGAAGGTATAGGCATTTCCCATATTACATCAGTGTTGGTCTGATACTGGGATGTTCCAATGATCGAACTTCTAGAAGAAAGCCAAGATCAAGTCATTTATTGGTATACGGAAGTTGTTGGCAAACATTTCACTGATGCCGAATGGTTAGAAAATTTTAGAATGCGAAGAGAAACGTATGAATTGATCTGCACTCGACTAAACGATGAGCTCTCCTCCTCTGAACATACAATTGAGGAACCATTGGATGTGAAGAAAAGGTTGCTATAACAATCTATTGGATGGCTTCCTCCGCAGAATATAGAACTGTGGCCAACCTTTTGGTGTCGGGAAGGCAACCGTATGTATCTGCGTCCATCAAGTGTGCGAAGCCATCATGAAACTTCTCCTGACTGAATACGTCAGGGTCCCCAGGAGACGCATTGAAGGATGTTATCAGGGGCTATGAGGAGCGTTGGGGATTTCAAACTGTGTAGGATCTATAGATGGCAGTCACATCCCTATCATAGCTCCTAACTTTTCACACGGTGACTACCTGAACAGGAAAGGTTTCTATTCTCTTATCCTTCAAGGGGTATGTGACCACAACCAGATGTTTACAAACATCAATATTGGCTGGCCAGGCAGAGTGCATGACGCCCGTGTCTTTGTGAACTCAGACATTTATTTCCTTGGTGATGATGGTTCTCTCTTACCAAACTGGTCGAAGAACATCAGAAATACACAGATGCCCTTGGTGCTCCTTGGTGATGCAGCATACCCCTTAAAGTCATGGTTATTGAAGCCCTACACTGGCAGAGCTAACCTCACTCCAGCTCAGAGTACCTTCAACTATCGACTCAGCCGAGCCAGGATGACGATTGAAAACGCGTTTGGTCGCTTGAAGGGACGCTGGCGGTGTTTGCAGAAGAGGATGGACGTTGACGTCGAATTTGCCTGCACGGTAATTACATGCTGTGTTGTCCTCCACAACATTTGCGAGAGTGTACGTGACCTCTACAAGGAGGATTGGGACACCGAAGAAGACGGAGAAGAAAATGACTACCAACTGGATGTACAGGATGGTGGCGACGAAGGGATCAATGTGCGAAAGCTCTGCGTGATTAAATCGCGCTGGCTTTCTGCAACGATGTGTTTAAAGACATTATTCATTTGTGAAGACATTTACTTTGAGTAAACCATGTATAGTTCATATTGGTGATTATTGTAAACATTTAAACTTGTACATGCACGTGTTTCAAAATTCAAATTAAAGTATTTTGTGAAGATGTAAGCAATCCTTTCTTTTATGCCAACACACCAATACAATATTGCAACACATTGACCATAACCTCAGAGAACAATTTGACATGACGTTTTGCATTAGCTATAATACACACTTTCAATAGCCTCAAAACCAGGATCATGATTTTCGAAACGGTAAGATACGCAAACATTTGACGTTATTAGTGAATGACAAGTCATGGTTTCAACAGCATTATCCTCAAAGCTGTAAGGATAATTACGAGAGCTTTCAGTAATTATTCAAAGCTGGTAACAGAGGTGAAAACCATGCTTTTTCTTCTTTTCGGAAAAAGTGAAATGTGCACTAAATCTAAAATCCTTTATTCATAAGAGAAACATGAATTATTACAAGGCTTATATCTAGATGCTGTCTAGATTGCTCAAATGAACATTGTGATTACAGCAGCACTAAGAATATGGCTGGACAAACACCAGAACGGAAACGCCTCAAGACACACACTGGAACTAACTCGAAGGATGAAATGGAAACCAAACGCCAATGAACTTCATGGCGGTTGATGAAAAACAGAATTGAGCAATAGTTAAAATAATCATGAATGTATCATTTATAGTCTTGTGTCATTCATGAAGTCTACAAATTAATAGAAACTTGTTCCGTCTTCAGTATCAGTTATCCAAGAATCGTCGTTTGAAGATTGTTGGTTGACTGTCGAGGAATAGCGTGATGAAGGGGCCGGACTTCTTACCGATTCACCTCCATCATACTGAGCTGTACGACCCGTGCTGTATGGGACAGGTGGGGGCTGTTGTCCTGTCCCCATTACAGCTCTCATAATCATATTCATCATGTTGAACTGGTGCTGTCTCTCTTCACGCTTCTGTCTTTCATCTGGATTCGATCTTGGCTTTCTCGACATCAAGCTTTGGCGTTCAAGTTCTATTTTTCTGGCGTTCAAGGTCAAGAACCTTATCATCAGCTCTCTCGTTTGCTGCACTAAAATCCGTCCATCACAGATTTCAGTGCTACTTCCATCCTCGTCTTCCGAGCTCTTTTCTTCTCGCTTTTCACCTTTTCATTTTCCCCTTCAGTGGATTCCTTTCTTTTATTCTTTCTGCTTTCCGTGTCAGATGCATCCTTTTCATCCCTTTCAGTTTCATTATCAGCAAGAGGTGTAATGTCAGCACAACTGTCACCAACAGCCTGTGTGTTTGCCTTGCTATTGCTGTATCATCAGGTTCACAAGAATCCTCCTTCATCTTCGACTTTCTTGGTCAATGTATCTATAACCTTCAGAGGCGACAGGGCTGGTCTGGTACCAGAATGGCGTCCAGTTCTTCAAAAACTTACAAAGTTTCCTTCCCTTTCCACTTTTCTTCAGGTTTGATTTACACTCTCTGTATGTCCCTCTTTAAAGGTATGTATGGATTCTCACTTTACATTGGTCAGATGTCCTGTTGAATCCTTTTGTACCCATTTCCGTCGCGGATACAGTATTGTACACCGAAACATTGTTTGCTTTGGGGGTTTCCAGTAATTCCTCTATACTGTTATCTTCCCATATTGCCAATAGGCATTTTGTTTCCCTCGTCATTTCAAAGCGGAACCGCGTCTTTGGCACCTCAGGTTCCTTTCCGGTTCGCCATTGTCGTATTCTGTTTTAATGGAAGCTAGACATCAACTGACAGATATGTGACCAATAAGGCGCGTAAAGTATACGCGGAAACTACCAAAATAGCCATTATGAAATCGAGGCGGGGAAAATGCTCACCTGAGTAAATTTGCTATGCGTTTATACGACCAGATTTGCTTAGGGGCAGCAAAATAAGCATTTACTCACCGGTAGTAAAACATTTGCACCTGGTCTAGGCCAGGGGTATTTTTCTTGCTTGGG